>NC_056748.1:210299583-210397083 GCF_019279795.1 Protopterus annectens
GCTTTAAAGTTTTTCTATTTTTAAATCCAATGAATGCTGAATGACAAATACTGAAATACACTAATAGAATAACAAACGTGCTCTTCACAACCTATTTTGCTTTGAAGTAAGATAGATTGCAATCAAGGACAAAAGGGTAGGGGAACAACTGCCAGACCAATTTGTCTAACTTCCACAAGCCATGTGAAAATAGTAAGGAATAAGTACTTTCAGTAGATTTGTTTGCTGACTGTAAGTGAACTTTGTTAAATGGCATTCTAGATGCCCAGTCTCTGGAAAAAGCACACCATAGCACCAAGCAGGTTTTCAACAGATGCCTATTAAAATAAAATAAGCTACCTGGAGCTATTGTTTGTTAAGATTTGTTTTCTGTGTGTATTTTTGTTTGTTTGTATTTCTTTTGACTTTGATTTATCTGCTTGCTCCCATAAACCTTTAGGTCTTATGCATGTTTTTGGCGTGTGTATCTCTTTTAGTCTTCAGAGTACCAGTGTTCTACTATACTGCAAAATCATGGAATGTATCTAAGAAAAGGACTGCTCATAATCATTATCTGCTGTCAGTTACTATGAGAAAGTGACTGACCATAGCATTTAAATGGGAACGATGTTTTTAAGAGCAATAGCTATGTGGACATGAACGTGAATGAAACAATATGTTTGAACATGTATGTGTACTAGTTCATACAGCAAAATATTCAAGCACTGCCTAAGTCATACAAAAAACCCAGCTTCACATACTTTGATGCTGGATTAAACAGTTCATGACAACTATACAGATCATGACCAAGCAGGTCTGATGGAATCTTGGTTTACTGCAACCATGATGTTTGCATTCTCCCTGTAGCTCCTTGTATCTTTGTTCCACTGCTGTCTTTCTTCAGTGATGATTTGCCAGACTCATGTTACTCTATCTGGTAAATCTGTTGTGATTCATTTTTCTCTATCCCTTATTTTCTTCTTCCTCCCTCTACTCTTTCTTGTCTTTCTTCCTCTCTTTTTTCTCCCTTTGCTTTTCTTATTTATTTCCTCTACCATTTTGCACCAATGTACGTGAACATAGTGCATTTTTACTGATTTACTTAGTGATAAGAACTGACAGCTTGAGAAAATCCTGTAGTTATTGTTGACTTTACTGCAATCAACATGCCGTCATTTACAATGTACTTAAAGCTCTATGATTGCGTTCTGTGTCTTGTAATTTTATTGCTACAGTTTCTAATGCCCATACCCTGCAAGGAAATCATTTAAGCAGCTGCAATCCTAACTGTAGTTAGTTAAACAAATAAAATAGTTTTTGTGAATATACAGAAATTGAATGCCAACATGAACTAAATTGTCTCTCTTTATCTGAATATAACTGAAATCTGAGACACTTAGTTTGTATTATGGCTGAAAATCTTCTCAGGACCAGCTCACTTTCCCAGTTAAAAATAAATAAATATATTACAAATATCTGATTGAAACGTATAGTCTAGAATCACCTGTAACATCTTGTTGTTGTTCTTTAATGATTGTGTATTCTGGAAACAGTTTGTAGAGATGAATGCTCTATTCATGCCAAGCAATTTAAATAATTAACTAATTGGACTATGACAAAAAATATATATATGACTTTCTTCCATAAAACAAATCTACTTTTTGGGGATAAAGTGGTATAGAGCAGTCTTTCATATTTATAACCACTTATAGAATATAATATGACGTTTTAACTTGGATGATTCACAGTTTCACAGCTTGTTTGCACTTTAAAAAAGATAGGACCATCAGAATGCATTACATTTCAACTCAACCATATATCAAATGAGTTCTTAAAGAGGCTAGAGAACAACTCTGCCTAAAATGCAATGATAGCCTATTCAGGACCTTAATGTACTTTGTGTTATGAATCTGTCTCATAAAGCAGTTTAGGAATTTCGAAGGTGCAATTTCTTCCTCTTGATATTTTACTAAAATGCTGCATATCTATATTTAATAAACACTGAAATGCTTTACCACAAAGAACACAATATTCTAAATACAATATTAATCGATGACAACGTATTGAATATAAATTAAGCTTTTCCAGATGTTCAAGATGTTCACAATAAGATAAAGTTTTGCATTCTAGTATCCCTTTGGTAAACTTCCTTTGACCATTTTTTACAATGAGAAGTCCTCTTTGAATTTGAACATAATGGAAAATTGTACTGTATGTAAAAGTCGCTGAACTAGTACTATTTTTTAGTAATCCTGTATTACTCATCACCTTTGTCTTAACAATGAATGCATTATTCTTAAAATTTAAATTTGTATTTACATGCACACCTAAGTCCCTGTATTCAATAATCTATTTTCTTTGCAAATGAAAATGATTTTATTGAATATATGTAGAGAACAATACAAAAAAAATAATAATATAATTTCTTTAAATGAACAGTTAGAAAATCATGAAATATTAATTTCAAAATTACATTTAAGTAAAAAGTCCTCTCATGTATTCATGTTCTTAATGAAGACTACTATTGAAAAAGTATCTATATACAAAATATTCAATGCCTGTTGAACTCTCAAATAAAACTTCCCAAAACATTGATTTATTATTAAATTTAGAGCATCAGATAAATTATAAGCTCAAAGAAAAGAAAAAGAGAAAATAAAATATATTACTTGTTAAAATATAATAAAAATTGATTTATATTAATTCACTTTAGAGTATCTGAAATTCAATGCAAGAATATAACATTTGGTAGATTATTTCCAGCTTTAAGTTTAATTAAATATATTTATTGATCATTAATTCATTTTAATATTGTAAGAAAATCAGAAAAGGTTGGAGGACCAATATGTAATCCTTTTTAATGAAACAATTTCTATTGCTCACTAAAATAATTCCCACTAATGGATATTAGTATTTTAACAACTAAAGGAATGTGATTATTATAGACAATCAAATTTCTAGAAAGACAGAAATGATCTGATAGTATAGTATGGGTAAACTATTCAATGCATTTCCAAAAAATAGAACATTTTGAGCAATTATAAATTGAATGATTACAATTTTGTTTCACCTCTGAACTGCATTACCAACATTTAAAATAATTATTTTTATGGACTTAATTTAACTTATTTGGTGCATGAAAGGCTCAAGGAATATTTTTCCATGTGCACATTTCCCAAAACAGAGATCTTGTGTTTATGATTGCTGATTCAAGTAACAAGAATTTATTTGAAACATTCAGTAGTTAATATTAATTTTGAAATAAAAGTTTACAAAATTTAAGATTTAAATCTAATTTATATTCTAACAGAATATTAAGATCTGATAAAATGCAATTACTAATCTTATTATCATAAGCAATGCCACAAACATTGTGTTAAATTAGGTAAGTTTGTAGATTGTGAACATCTTACTGAATCTAATTTTATTTGTAAACACTGACTAATACTATTGATTTTAAACAATCTTCATTTTTATTTAAATCAAATTCCTCTAACATTTGACCAGATAACATCAACTGAAAGCCATTAAAGAAGTAACTTCCAGTAATTCCTTTATATTTCCAAATATCCATTTTGATATGTTAGGTCGTCTAATAAATTTAGATGCAAGGAAAGAGAAAAATACATACCCATTTTTAATATCTGAATGTTTAAATAAAATTGTCTGAGAGTTTCAAAAATATTAATTTATTGCATCTCTGTTGGATTGTAAATACTATACTGAAAAAATAGGTACAATTCTCTACATTTTATCATTAGTGCATGTACTAGATATTCTAATATTTTATTTTTTTATCATTAATTAAATACAAATGTAATGCTATCCAATTTGCGTTATAAAAGGTGTAATGAATTTTGGCAAATTTAGAACTATACATAGTCTTAATCTGGGTGATAATACTCTTCAAGAAATTATTGAATTTTAAAAATGAGTTGTGAAAATTTGAGAATTTCTTGAGAAGTATTAATGCACAAACTAAGACTAAAACTACGTATAGGTCTAAAGGTGCCAATATACATTACACCATTTTTTACTGAGGTGATATGTAAGCCATGTGTACTTAAATACATATGACACATATGCATTAAATGCCAAAACATCAGATGAAGGGCTTGAAATGCTTATATGTATCATCATTTGCATATTGTATGAAAGTAAAAACATAAAATTATGTAAAATAGAGTCTAAACCATATCCCTGTGAAACTCCAGATGTAACCTCTGATCATTTAAGCTACTGGCCTTGCAGCTTACCACAGGAACATCTGTGTTTTAATAAGCAGGTCAATATTATGTGTGTTAATGTTTTGCTTTATTAAGAAATGTATTATACAACATGATGTAAACTATCAAATGCCTTTGGTAAGTCCAAATATACCACAGCTATATTGATACCACTATATATAGTGCATCACTGATAATTTCATAAAACTGTACTAGATTGGTTAGTGTTGCAAATGTTCTCATAAAACCAAGTTGATCCAAATCCACTACAGAAAAATCATTATGATTGTTGAGTAGGGACACTATACACCTCTTAATTGCCCAGCAGTGAAGTCAGACTTATAGGGCAATACATGCAAAACATTCTTATAAATAGGCACAGTATTCGCAGATTATCAGATATTTTAAATTATTGTATTAACCAAATATCATGGTTAAAGCTTGTATTAAATGTCAGCAAGACTATGAATAAAATAACCTATAATTAAGTCTAGGCTAAGTGAACTCTTTTTATTGCTTGATAAGGCAATTTTAACTGTGTATTATATAGTAAAAAATTAAGTACTAAGCTTGCTGCTCTTGCAGGCCATTTTAAGACTAGACAATTTCTCATTTAGTGCTTAAATTAAGTTATCCTATTTAATGTTGGACCACCTTACTCATCCCATGATCAGTATTGCCCCAGTGAGAATAACTGGGATTGTACCACAGAAAATTTAAGGGGACCCATGAATGGGACAAAGCATTTAAAAGCTTCCTCTGTCCATTAGTAGTACAGGGGCAGCCTTGAGGTAAATTTTCTGTTTCCCCTCCATGCATCCAAGTTCCACTCGTATATGGACAGGGATGAGCTTTGTTTTACTTGGATGGAGACTCTGTTCCAGAGCAACAGTATCTTCTGTGAGATAAACCTGTCCCTCCAAAGTATTCTGCTGATGTTACAGAAGAAGTTTACATCCCTAGACCAAGTACTCCTGATATGTGACTTGCTAATGTTCAGTAAGTCCATTGGTACTGGGTTGTAGGATGCCTTATCTGCCAGACACAGGTCACCATTTAGCAGTCTGTAGGTTAACAAGTATAGTGACAGCATTTGAGTCAGTCCATAGAGGACATATTGCTTAGGCCTTGTATTTTTTTAGTAAGGTTTCTTCATGGGAGATCCAGTTGTTCAATATGTCTGGATAGATACATGCCAAAGGGGGCATTATATGCAATGAGTGGCCTAATGTGGGCTGAGTAAAAGGGATCATGAAATTCCTGTATCTAGACACAATGCATTTGTTTATATGCTGTGCAATATTGAAAGACTTTATGACAATGGACACATGCTGGTTTAAAATTAGGTCATTGTCCACATAAGTTTCCAAACACAAAGTAAATGAGTCAGATCTTAAGGCCATGTTGTCACTGTTGCAGCACCCAGGGTAGATGACTTCCCAAAGGATATGATAATGACTTTTTTGGCATTTAGTTTCAGTCCATAATTTTGGAAACAGTTATTTATTTGGGACAAGCCTTCCTGCAAGATGGCTGTGTTATTTAAGGATTCAATAACTGTGCCTAGCTTGCAGTCATCTGCAAATTAAGTTAGCCAGAACACTTTAATACTGGCTTTTATTTCAGAGAAGTAGATGCTAAATAGGAGACATCCCAGCACAGAACTCAGGAGAAATTCACTGTTAACTGGTCTTTTTGTGGAGGTACACGAATCACACCAAAAATTTAATGCAAAGCTTTTGGGTTAACCACCCTTCATCAGTACATAAAAAAAACATTTCCATTTTCATTTTTAAATAGGGAACAATAAATGTCACATGTCACAGCCAGCCTAACATCATTTTCATCAGTGAAGCTGTTCCCTCATGAAGTAGCTAATTGGATTAGGGATAAATTCGGCATGCATGTTAAAGAAAAACACTTAGCAAACAACGTGTTGTAGGAAATATAACAAGAGGGATATAGGGACACATTATGATGCAACTTCAGTGGAATGAGTGGTGCTTTGAGAAGGAATGATAGCAAGAGGGATAAGGAGAAGCTCTCTGACATAACTTCAGTGGAAATGTGGCGTATATTAGAATGACTAAGAGATGTGAGAATAATTCGGAGGACAGCAGAAAAGGGGGATGAGATGAGTGAAAAATGAGTACAGAAGTCTGAATAATAGTGAATGATTTTTGGGATCAGATGAGTGTCATGAAGCAAAAGCAAACCTGACAAGGGTTAGAAAATGAGGACTGGGTTTAACGTAGACTGAAATTGAGAAGCAGAAGAAAACAGGACATCTGTGGAGAGAGGGAGAGAGACTTAGGTTTCAGTGCATTATGGATCATACAAACTATTGTAGACTATGTGAGAAACTATAGCAACACTCATTTCCAAGAGAAGCAGAACTTTTACAGTAATATAACTTCGAATTTCAGCTTCTTGGATCTGGGATTTGGAACTCCTATCCTTTCTTTCTACTATTTTTTCTTAACTAAAGGAAAAGTGAATACTAGATGCTTTACACTTGCTGTTAAACAGTTGTACCATCATTACTCAGATATACAGTAAATTACGTTGCAGTTATAGGACCACTGTAGCCTAAATACATTTTCTCATTGTAGAATATATACGTGTTTTACTTGCTATAAAATGATCACTACAATGGTACATTTAAATAAATTATGGCTTTATACTTTTTTCACTTTTACAAAAAACTTGAAGTCAGACTATTTTTGCAATAAATAATGTGATAATGACCTATCTTCAATTAGTACCCTTGCGACCACCTTTTGTCACAGATCATTAAATGGAAGCTTACTTTTTTAAATGTTTTCTCTCTGATTAAGATGCCTTGCAGAATGGATGTTCTTTGGGGCCCATATCTGCTCAATCAATGATTTTAGACCAGACTGTCTGGAATTTTTTCTCCCCAGACCATAGATCTGTCTCACTTGCAAGGTCAGTACTGATGCATGGGAGCAGAGTAGGCTTTTCCTGGCTTTGGTTTTACTAGTTCATGGCTCCACACCCTTCCTTTGAGTGGCAATATCTAATAAGGCTGGATGAGCAATAAGTTGTGGCTCAGGAGGCACATCTACCCCATACCCAAGGAGGACATGCTTCTCAGACCCACCACAGCCCTCCATCTTGGCAATCCCTTCATGTTTCAGCATCTATCAAGGCTATGGCAGACCATAGCTCATGCTTATCACCATTACAATCCCTCCCCTTACAGGATAGGCATGCTAGTTCCCTTCTGATATGCCATCACATTTTGAATTATACTAAGGTCACTTGAGCTGAATTTAGGTCTTTATTCTTTTATGTCACCATCAAGGCTGACATATGTAATGAGTATTATCTTTCATATGAAGTCAATATAAAGCACATGAAAGTACAGATGGCACAGCAATACATTAATTACATTAAGAATCATTTTCTTATAGTGTACTAAGCCTAAAATAAAAATAAAAAAATCAATGCCTGTAGAGAAGAAACAATGAAATTACCTATTAGTGTTAGATCTATACTTTAAATCATCCACAACTCCTTGGGTTCAGCAACAACAATCACCTTCTTTGGATCACCTACATCATTTCACACAAAGTTTTCCTAAAATGTTATGGGAAAAGACAAATGTTATCATACTGCCTACAGCTGGGTGCAGAAATGCTAGTTGTTCTCTACCTGTTGAGCTAGAAACCCCTATACCTATTGCTACTATTTGATTCAGATTCAGCTCTGCCTGTTTTGGTCTGAGCTTGTTATGCTATATTTGTACTTTAATGACCTGTAAGTACTAATGAATGGTACATTAGAAGCTTGTGACAATACATCACTGTGGGAACTTCAACACATTCTTGTATTATAAACTTACTGACTTGATTAGCTTTATTTTAATTATAGCAATGAGTTATCATGACTCTATTATGCTTTACAAGATATAGCTATGCAAGTGTAAAGCATGCAGTTGCATGGTAATACATTAGTAATAGTCGGGACTGATTTTAATTTTTTTCATTAGGAGACTGTATAATATCGTTATACAAAATGCTTGATTTGTGATAATAAGTGATCAGTCTCAGAGGGTAAGTGAATCTGTAGATGAAATAAATGAATAGCTGTGTTCAAAGATGCAGGCTTGAATGACAGAATTAATATGCATTTTCTTGTATTTTTCAAGGAGTCTGAAGTTAAAAGCTTCTGCAGGAATTAAAAATGTTGCTTTCCTTCCCTGTTTAATACTGACTGTGTAGAAGCATACTATCTGTGAGTCGAAAACATCAAGAACTGTTTAGACTAGTTGCTGCTCTGAATGAGTAAACCCTGCTTGGTGTTTTAATTCCTTCCCACATCCCTTTTTCTGATATTCATTACTTTTTCCTATAAATATATATATATATATATATATATATATATATATATATATATATATATATATATATATACCTGAAAAGAGACCTGTAGCCTCCTGGTAATCAATGGATTAATATATATATATATATATATATATATATATATATATATATATATATATATATATATATATGTATATATATATATATTTTTTTTTCCCCATTGTTTACCAGGGGGCTACAGGTCTCTTTTCAGGGTAGATCTGACTATGAAAAATTTTGTCAAGGCATTGGGGCACTGGGCATTTCCTATTCTTTTCAGTAGGCGGTGTTGGAACTTTAACCTGAGCTATCATCAACTCAAGCAGATGGAACCTGAATTTAAGACCTCATCTGATGGGTAACACACTCAGGAGTGGAGCACCCTGCCTTATACTCCACTCCACCTTCTGAGGGAAAAGAACCCACAGCCTTCCACACCAAATTTCAGTTTGCTATTTAATGTACTACTGACATGCTATGTAAGTATGCATATATGAATCTGCTTAAAATGTATTGCATGACTGGACCTATGCCACCACACGTCACTATCATCATCATCGTCATAATCAGTCTCCCTTTTTCCCATTTTTTAGATAGGCTATAAGAGTCATGGTTTTCTGTCACCACTTCTCTCAACTCATTGTCATTTGTCATCATCATCATCAGACTCCCTTTTTCCTGTTTTCTGCATGGGATCACTAGATCATCATCTCCTTTCTTGCAGATGAACAAGAACCATTGTAGTCTCTTGCCTTTTACCTTCTGAACAATTAAAACTGATTTAGCTCCAGCTCTGATGTCATCATTTCTTCATCTGCCTCACAGTGAACATCCTACCAGCAATCTCAGATATATCATCCCCATCACCTATGGCTACCTCAACCACTATGCCTTCACTGACCAGTCTTCTGTGCCATAGAGAAGTACTGGTCCCACCATTGTTTTGTGCACCTTACTTTTCGGTTTCTTTGACATTGTTCTGTCACATTACCCCAGACTCTCTACCAGTTTTCTGCAGTCTCTTTATTTAGACTTCCGTTCTACACAGCTTCCCCTCCCAGATACATTAAGTTGTTAAATTTCCCACTATTTGTCCTTCTATCTCAATTTTTAGTTTCTGATTTTCTCTGTTTGCTGAAAACTGTTTTGTATGTACTCAGTTTTATCCCATGTGCCTTCAGCTTTTTATTCCATTCCTTCATCACTTTCTGAAGTTCCTGTTTAGAGTCTGCTTGTAATGCCACATCACCTGCGTAGAGCAGCTTTTTTGATCTGCCATTCTTACTTGTTAGCTAATATATTCCATTACTAGCATGAGCAGCAGTGGGATACAGAGTTGAACTCTATTGAATTTCTACTCCCAGTGGGAAATCTTCTCAATTTGAACATCGTTTGTACTTGTGTCATTGGGACCATATAGATAGTCTGTACTAATTCTACAATGTTTTCTGGACTTCAAGCCTTCACAAGATAGCTCAAATTAGCTATATAGGGACCTTGTAACATATTGTCTCCAATTCTAGGAATGTTCAATTGGAGTCTTTATTCATATGTAACTTCTTTTCAAGTGTCTCTCTCACTGTACACATCAGGTCAATTTTTAAGCATCTTGATCTGAATCTGAACTACTCTTCTCCCATCATACTTTCTTCCCCTACTGTGATATCTGTTTAATAATCTTCCTGTTCAGCACTTGTATGCAGTGTGACAGGAGTTCAATTCCTCTGCACTACCCACAGCTATGAATGTCTCTTTTGTTCTTTATACTGGTAACAGAATGTTTTTTTCTCCAAATATCAGAGATATGTCTTTCTATTTATACTGGTATGAGCACCTTCAGGATCAATTCTTCCCCTAACTCATGTGATATCTTGTTCATATCTGCTGTGACCACATCTGAGCCTGCTGCTTTGCCCAGCTTCGTTTTCCTAAGTAATGTTCTTACTTCTACGTTAATCTTTTCCTTGTTTTTTATCACAGGCTCTATATGGGGCAATGCAGCTTCTGTGGGTTTTTCTTCATTCAAAAGCTAATGGACGTACTCCTGCTATCTGCCTTTGATGTCTTGTGGACAGAGGAGCTGGTTGCTGCTGTCATTTAAAATGAATAGTGTCTTTACCATTTTGTCAGAATTTTGCAACATGATAAGAGTTTCTTTGTGCCATCTGCAGAATCACTTTCCAGAAGCAGGTAGAGTGCTTCTAATGCCTTGTTCTTCACAATTTCAACAGCCGTTTTAGCCTGTTTGTTAACCTTACCCATCTTTTCAAATTAAACATTTTATTTCTTTTGAAACTTCATCAGCTTTTGCATTCCACCACTGCTTTACCTTATTTCCATATCTGGCTTGGAGCCATACTTGTTCTATAATACTCACACATGCTGTTTTGAAGTGCAGGCATTCTTCTTCTTCTTTAATTCCATCAATTTCTTATTATTCTTGAGTAACTAAAGCCCCAAGTATTTTCTTAAATATGTGGTTCTGCCTCAGACATCCACATCTTCAGCCTAGTCTCTATTGACATGAGGGCTTTCGCTGACCACTGCTTGTAGCTGATTGTTGCCACCAGTGGTATACGGTGTGGGTTGATTGTTTCAGTATGGATGATGTTGAAATCTTTGATTCATCCTAACCAGTCACATTTCCTTATAAGAAGGAAGCACACCTGAGTTGCATGTTAGCCACTCCTAAATATGACCTTGTGACTGTCTGTCTTGCTGAACAATTGTTTGGCCAACATCACGCCATTTGCCAGTGAGAAGTGTAGAATGACTCCTTTATCTTTATTCACGTTACTCCACCTATGTGGACTGTGACAGTTCTCATAACCTATTATATCTGTCCAATGACCCTCATCATCAGCACCTGTTCATGTTGTCCTGTTTTATCTAATAGGTGTTACATCTGCTGCCTGAATACACTCTTTTCTTCACCATCACAGCTGTGCTGTATGGCATAGGCTGAGATTATGAACACTGTCTTATATTTAGACTGGAGTCTAATTGCCCTTAGTTTATCACAAATTCTAGTGACACATACCACTGTCTAAGACTCTCTCTCACAGCAAGTCACACCATTATTACTTTGACCCTTCCCTGAGTAGTAGACTCTGGAATGCAGGACGAGTCACTTCCTGCACTGCCCTTTCACCTTGTCTCCTAGATATACAGGATATCCAGTCTCCTCCTTTCTATCATGTAGGTAGTCTACTTAACAAAGAAAGAGTGATAAGAGACCTTGGGACACCTTTGATAATCACATCACCACAGTAGTCAGGAAATCCTTCTGTGTGGCACATCTCATCACAAAAGGTTTCTCATCCAGGAAAAAAGAGGTCATTGTTCCCCTCTACTCATCACTCATTAGACCCATTACAGAATACAATGCCCCTTTTGGTATGTACCTCACAAGACATCTACAACAACTGGAAAGGCCACAGAAATGCCTCACAAAGGGGATTACCAGCCTCAAACAGATGCCCTATGCAGACTGTCTCAAAAAATCTCCAGCTTTACTCTGTTGCATATCGCCTACTCAGAGGCGATCTCTGCCTAACATAAAAAGCTATGTCAAACTCAGAGCTGTTGGACATGCTCTACTTAAAGAAATTCCAATCCCTCCAATCCCTTCGAGCTACACGCTCTAGGGACCTAAACCTTGTCATCACAATAAACAGAAATGCCGGAGGGATAGATTCCTGTCCAAGAGACTTCTCATACTCTGGAACAAACTACCTATGTATATCAAACAAAGCTCCTCATTAGCACTCTTCAAGAAAAATCTTGATGACTGGATGGGAGATAGGAAATTCAACCCGGGGATCACTTCTGTGGCTCTGCTTGACAGGGGCACAGGAAAATAATTTTCTTGGGTGGCAAAAGCCAGGGTACCATTTGGCTTGGCTTATATAGGCCCTATGGCCAATAGCCTAGTACCTACCTACCTATGAACCTATGCCATCAACTTGCAAGTTATGTACTTTTAGTGAATCTATATTCATGGTAGCAATCTTTAGTTCATATTTGAGAGGCTGACTGGTTTTCATAGCCAGCCTTAGGCATAGGCCAACTAGGCAGTTGCCTAGGGCATCACTCTACAATGGGCACTTTTCCAGTAATCTCAATAGTGTGGGTTGAGCAGGATGGGGGCAACGAGTGGTGTGGGGGGTGCTGCTGAGCTCTTTTGCCTAGGGCACCAGCTGACCAAAGGCAAGCCCTGCTGGATTTACTTCCAGTTTCTGGTTTGCAACTGGGCATCAGCTGGACAGCAGCTTATTGGCACAGCACTGCTGGGCTTTATGGCAGTTACATACTGTTCAACAGAGGCCCACAGACCTCCTCCTGTCATTAACTTAGTCCCTGTGTTGGTTGTAATAGGCTGGGTCCTCAACATACTTATCACCAGCAAATAACCATGCCTAATTTTGATGTTGTCAAGGAGATCATGTCAACTATAGGCCATTTTTAAACCATTGAGTAGTTAGCCTTCACTCACCACATAATTGATGATCCATGTATCTAGGCCACTGTACATGACTGTGTTAAAACTGGCAATGAGTGAAGGAACTGAACCAAGTGTGTTAACCTGCCCCCCATAGTATGAAATTGCATTCATGATCATTCACCTGATTTTATTTATTGCAGTAGATAGAATTACGCCTGTTATCTATATCTGGAACCAGAAAATGCAATATCAGTTAATACTGTCTCACATATGATTTCCAAAATCAGTTTCTCACCACAGAACAACAAAGCACAACCTTGGATGGATTTTACCCTTCATATTACAGCTTGCCTAAGAATCACATATCTGTGTTTTTGGAGTGGATATTTTTGTTGCTTATATACACTTATAAATCTCTTCTGTCATGGTCATTTTATGACTCTCACTCTAACCTACTTCCTCTCTGTACAGAACTCCCCGAGGTAGTCTGTCCTGTCCTTCTTTGTGCTATATTATGGTTATTATTTTATTTCTTCTTTGATGGCTGGGTTGATTCCACTAGGCTAGCAACATATTTTCAGGGAGAAGCGTGGAGGTAGTCATACTTGTGAAGGGGGAAGGATTGTCAGGGTGCATGGAGAAATAGTCCATACTTTTTTCAGTGCAGTCCTTAAGATCTTTTACTTCCACCTGAGCTACCACAAGCTTAGGTACATCAGAATTTGGTTTAACACCTCAACTGATGGATGGCATACTCAGTAGTACAGCACCCCTCTCATTCTGTACTGTGGTGTCCATATTGGACAAACAGTCCAGACATCTAATATCTTACCTTTCATACTTCTTGCTTTATACATCACGTGTCTTCCAAACAAGATAGAAAGATAAGGAGAATACAAATGTCGGAAACTGAATTGTGTTTGCCAGCTATGAGCTGCATCTAGAAAAATAAAGTTCATTAGCTAAACCTGAGTGAACCGTTGATTCTTGTGAGACAATTAGATTTACAGAAGTTACCCCACTGAACTCCTTTTAATGTTATATATATATATATCTATATCTATCTATATATATATATATATATATATATATATATATATATATATATATATATATATGTGTGTGTGTGTGTGTGTGTATATATATATATATATATATAGGTTTACAAGTTCCTCCCTATTTCCTCAAGTGAGTGACTGCTTCACTGTTATCGTTTGACTTGCATTGTAAGCCACATTATGGTATGTGCAGTTTCTTTAACTTTCTTTTATTTAACATTACTGTTAATAAAGTAGAGCAATCAGTTACCAAAAAAAGTAAAAAAAAACAAGAAACACTAAGACTAAAAACTAGTTTACAATAACAGTACAAATCTTTACACAAATACATGCAAAAAATTAAGCTAAACTGGATTAATAATGAAACATATTTCTATTTATAGTTAAAAGGAAAAAATAAGGACTGAGATGTGAATTAATACATCAGATTTTTAATATATGAAAAAATGTGTGTGTGTGTGTGTGTGTGTGTGTGTGTGTGTATATATATATATATATACACACACACACACACACACACACACACACACACACAGATAAAGAGAGATAGAATTTTACAGAAAAACAAAAGATTTGGTGTTTAATTAATAGGAAGAATTGTCCAGCTCTCCTTGAGAAATGTTTTTTTCTGCTATGAAGTGAAATCTTGAAAATCCTAATAAGTTTATTTTCCAGTTCTTTGAAACAAGTCCATGAAAGATTTTGTATACAGTCAAACCAATATGTTACGATATGTTAAAAACCATTAAGCAACTATACTTTGACCTTGATATTCTTAGAATGTTGTATATCTGTACAAAATCTAGCATGCACAAACAATAGATTTTAGATTGTCTTGCATTCACTGGCATTTCCTACTACACAATGTTCTTCATCAATTACTATCCTATATTTTAAGAAGCTGTTTCATAAAATAAAGTTTCTCATTAATAATTTTAGGTTTGCGCAAAAATGTAAGGTCTCATGGTCAACACTAAATGCAATTTTGTATTGGTTAGATACAGTGTTTAAATATGTGAAATGTTATATTCTTGTAAGCTTTGTTCTTATTTATTAAAAATAATTTTATTTCCTACTGCTAAGGTGGTTGTTTAATTATGTAGGGTGATATATTGTGAAGAGCAGTAACAGAAATGTTATTGCCTCCCTTCCTTTAAACTTGTTACATTGTTATACTGCTAGCAGTTCTGATACATTGAAATATAAGTTTCTATGTTACTATAATTCAGATTATACTTTTATTGTATTCACTGTTACTGGCAGAAGCTTTGTCTTAATCACAAAGATCTACTGTTTCTGGAGACAATTTTAAATAACCCTGTAATAAATTAAGGGAATTTATCTTATTACATTATAGCACAGAGAAATATGATTAATAATTTTGCATTTTGTTTGCAATACTTCATTTTCACTTACATGTAATCGTCTTTATTTTGTGAAGGAAAAAAGCTGTTCATTTGGATTGCAGTCATCAGCATAAGTGGACAGTTTTGTTTTCAAGCCTTAATAGCTTGACGTGGGAATGCATATTGTATCTCATGGCAATGCAAGCAATAATGTCCCCTAAAGATTATCAAGCAAAATATACACAGGATTTTCTCCGAAGGAACTTGGTCCCCTTAACCAATGAACAGTGTTTCATAGTTTGGTGAACTAGTTTTATGAAATGATTTAAAAGACTCAGGCCAGAGGCAATAACAGTATAAGTCAATTATACATGTTACAAAAAGAAATACATTATATGTTTATTTATTGCTTTTCTTTATGAGATTTGTCCGACTGGGTTTAGTCTGCCCTGGGAGAAAAGCTCCAACATACTACTGATATTTTTAAACAGACATTAAGTAGTATACATTAACAAACATTAACAATTACACATGCATTCGCTAATTGGATTACATTCAAGAAAATAAAGGCAAAAAATGCAGTTTAGACAATACGTATGCATTTGTAGATGTTGAACATTCAGCATCTGAAGACATACAATTAGTGGGTTTGTCAGGTAGATGCTAGATCCTGTGACTCATGCTTATGAATTCAAACAAGTTGAGGTGAAGGAAGAACTAAGCAGGAAAGAAGATGTTAATATTGCAAGTAAAAGTTGGGGTGTAAAGCAGATCTAAAGACAAATATGTATGTGTGTATGTTTATGTCACTATAATAAAGTTTATATTAGAAGCATAAAGATGGTGGGTGAACACTGTCACAAAACTATTTATGGGAGATACTAATAAAACTATTCAGGTATTGTTGAAGACTGGTTATGGGGTGCAGGATTCTGAAAGAAGAGAAATAGTTTGACAATATGACCAGCAGAAGGTAACAGTGGAATTTATCATGGAATGTACAGGAGCAGATTCATTAATCTGACAGAAGTTTCAGTTGTGTTTTAAATGAGTTTGCATTTTCAGTGTATTGCATTGGGAGAGAATGTAATTTCCTAGTTTAGCCACATTCCTTGAATATATCTATATCTATGTATATCTATATCTATATATATATATATATATATATATATATATAGAGAGAGAGAGAGAGAGAGATAAACTATACCAAATTACTATACAAACATTTATATAGATACAGGGAATCAGGAATACCTGACAGGACTAAATCATCCTCCACAAGGAAGAGTAAGCCTGTCTGGTGGATATCTCCAACAAATAAACTCTACAACAAAAGAAAAAAATTGCTGCCCTGGACCAAGAATAAACAGGTGTCCAATTGGAAGCAATCTCTCCTTAGCCTAAACAAGCACATAATAGCAGTAGTGAAATCCTCCAAAGCAAACTTTGAGTCCAAACTGGCCACATCTACTAGAGACAATCATAAGGCTTTCTTCACATATGTCCATAATCTCGAAGGTAGCACCCAGATCTGTTCAAAACTCGTGGTCAAGGACATCACATATACAGATGCTGTAGATATAGCAAACTTGCTCACTCACTGCCCCCCCCCCCCCATCAGTAAATCAGGACATTCCCAGTACCTGCCCCCTTCCCCTTATATCTAAGGAATCAGATCATCACTGCTCTCTCAAAGGCAAAAATACAGCCTCCATGGGACCTCATAACATCCCAGGCTGCATCCTACATGAACTCAGGCAGGGACTTGCAGCACCATTAGGCACCCTATTCAACCAAAGCCTGAGTACTGGTTTTGTCTCAGTTGAGTGGAGGACAGCCACTGTCATCCCTTTACACAAAGGTGGAGGGTCCACCAATCTGGAAAATTATAGACCCATCAGCCTAACTAGGCAAGGCCATGGAACGGATTATCATGGACCTCTTTAACATGGACATTGGCAACCTCCAAATACTAGATCCCACACAGTTTGCCTTCATCAAGGGCAGGTCATGTCTGTTAAATTTGGTTGACTTTTTTGAGCCGGTCACCAAAGCCATGGATGAGGGGAAGACAATGCATACCACCTACCCTGACCTGGTCAAAGCTTTCAACACTATTCACCACTCGGGCATAATAGATAAACTCTCTCAACTAGGCATCAATCCATATGTTACCAGATGTGTAGCCAACTGGCTGACTGATAGAACCCATCTAGTCAAAACAGGGGAAGCCACCTCAAGCAGTAGACCCCAATCAAGTGGCATACCCCAGGGTTCGGTCTCGGGGCTGCTGTTATTTGGGATATCCTTTTCTGAGGTACAGGACAAAACCAGTGGGCTATGGCTGACCAAGTTTTCAGATGACTGCAAGCTGGGAGCTGTCATCAATTCCCCTAATGACGTGGGCATCCTCCAAGAGGGTCTCACCCAGACAAATGACTGGTGCCAGAAACATGGCCTCAAGATGAATACAAAGAAAATGCATCACCAACTCCTTTGGGGAGAGAGATGTCCCCACAAATTATCACATTAATAACAGAGTCCTAAGCACAGTCAGTTGTGAGGGATTTGGGCACCCAGATTGATAGCAGCCTGACTTTTCACCACCAAGTTGCCTCCATTGTACTGAAAGCTTTCTACATGGTCCACCTCATAAGTAAGGGTACCTCATCCAGGGGCAAGGAGGTCATAACATAAGGCCCATTATTGAGTACAATGCCTCAATAGGCATGTACCTCACAAAGCACATGCAGCAGCTGGAGAGACCACAGAGGTTCCTCACCAGGAGAATCCAGGGCCTCAAAAATCTACCATACAGACAGGCTAAAAGCCCTGTCCCTCTACTCTGTTTCATACAGATTCCTCAGAGGTGACCTTTGTTTGGCATACAGGGTGTTCTCAGACCCGCCCTTGATGGGATTGCTGCATATCCGTAAGTCAAGTTCCACTTGAGTAACCCGCACACATGGCCTCAACCTAGTCTGTGACATCAATAGGACCTGCTAGCAGGACAGATTTGTGTCCCAGAGACTCCCCATCTATGGAATAGACTCCCCACGTCAAGCAGAGTACATCTTTATCCCTTTTTAAGTGCAACCTGGATAAATGGATGGGAAATAGAAAATACATCCCTGGGATTCCACTTATGTCCCTGCTGGACAGGGGTATTGGGTGCTGATTTGTCTATGCATGGGATAAACTCTTGGATAAGCTTATAAGGGCCTCAGGGCTAATAGCCTAGTAACTTCCTATGATCCTATGGATGATTTGGTTATAGTGATAAGTGAGTTTTTGTTACAGTATAAAATTCTACTGAAGAAGGGATTTTGCATTAAGTTGTTAATGGCTGGGGCAAGTTTATTCCTTACAGAAATGTCTATGTATTGTAGCTAGCTGAGAAAAAGCTATGTAATGTGATATACCAAGCCAGTTTCATTCTCTGAGAACTAGGCAGTGGTGTATTCTATTGTTATAGTTTAGTGCAATTTATTTTTTATTATTTTTTTTTTATTATAACATTGCTAAAGTTTGGACTGCTGTAAAACATGAAGGCTAGTAAAGATTGGGGCAACACAGAGTAGAGACAGCAGCAAGAATTTAAAGATTATACATCCTATATTTATGGCAGCGAGAAATGTTTTTACTCTTGGTTTAACTTCTCCCAGTCTTTTGGGTTTCTAATACCATGATGGGAATGGACTCCTTTCCTAAGTCAGATTATGATTTAAGTTCATGAAAGTACTAATGTTTCAGTTTTTAATGTTTGCTAAAAGTGCTTTTTGCAGCACCTGCAACATGCCCTGAATGTACTCCTTCTGCAACTCATACAGAATTACATGCACCTGTAGCGTATCTAAATGCTACTGTTTTTTTTATGAGACCTGTTGCTCCTAATACTATTGGAATTATCTGGGTATCCTTCTTCCACACACTGCCCTCATTTCTGCTTGCAAATCCTGGCATTTTAGTATTGTATGACATTGTGTCTGCCCTGTAGGTAAGACACTGTAATCACTGAGTGTAGTCAATTCAATGATCTATGCTAGTTTTCTCTTCAGTTCATGGACTACTTAATCTGGTTTTCTCGCATCTACTTTTGAACTGTTGGTAATGATTTATCCCACGTGACGTAAACTTCATCATTCTCTATAATGTTTTGTGGTTCATATTTCCAATGCTTCTCAGCTACTTTCATATTATAATGTTTGCACAATCCTGACTGTAACAGTCTTGGCACATTATTATGTCTTTCAGTATACAGGCCATCTGCCATAAGTGTATCACAAACAGCAACAAGATGTGCAACTGTTTCCAGTTCTTTTACAGAACGTGCATTTGTGTTTCTTTCACATGCTAAATGGACTTTGTAAACAACTGTGTACATAGCCCACTAGCCTGGGCCACCAATAATAACCTTTCATCCTTTGGTTTAAATTCACCTCTCCTTAACCATTCCTGTGTCAGATCCTGATCGATGTAAGGTTGTTCCAGGGGTTTTCTGTAATTGTAACTACATTTGTGCCTTTTTGACATTTCTTGCCTTGTCATCTGATCCTTCTCCTTATATTCTTTTTTTTTCTGACAAGTTCAGTTGCTGAATGATTTTTCTGTACTTCTGCTTTGGCTTCCATTCCTGCTTTACAGCCATATACATCTGCTAAACTAAGCAAGGAGTTATCTTAGAGTGATGACTTCAGCAGATATGTATGCAATCCTATGATTGCAGATCTATACATGTAAACAATTTTGAGGAGGCCCATACCTCCATCAGAATGATGAATATATAATCTTGGTATACACTGACTTTTATATATATATATATATATATATATATATATATATATATATATATATATATATATATATAGTTTGGCTGTGGGGTGGAGTGGGGTGTCTAAAAATCGGGAAAATCAGGTAAAGGGAAACAAAGTTAGGTTTGGGTGAAGGGAGAGTAAGGGTTAATGATTCGGAAGGAGGCTTACGGAGGAAGTAAGATAATGGGTAAGGAGGAGTTAGTTGGATTTTGTGCAGTAGGTGTCAGTTACAGGAATCAGATTCTGGTGTGAGCTTGCTGTTAGTTGTACGTTTACATCCAAAATGACCAATAGTGGGTGCAAGTAGGCTTTGGATTACTTTTGTGTGGGTGTTGTAGAACTTTTGTGTTAATTGTGGTGGAGGAGCTGTGTTTTTTTTTGGGGGGGGGTTTAGAAGATGGTTGCAAATGCTGTGGTAATCTTGGGATTGTGAGGATGCCTGCAGTTCATGTGATGGTCTTTTATTTGAAATACAGCCAGTACTTTGCTATTCAGTAGGTTTTAAAATTAAATGAAAAGGTACAGTGGTGTAGATGCAATTTTCTTTTCATTTTTTTTTTCTTTAGGACTGTTTTGTGAATTGCTTGGTTAGGAGTTTTGTGTGGTGTTTGTTGACAGTGGGATTTCATTGGTGGTTTTTCTTGTGGTTTGTGTTGCAGCTGGGAGGGGGTGGGGTGAGTATTGTTGTGTGACTATGTGCGATCTCATTATCTTTGTCTGCTGGGTTGCACATACACATTTGTTGGCTGTCCATTCTCAAAGTGCTGCTTCATATAATCAGAAAAGACCAAGGTAATGAATTTGTGTCTCACGCAGTGAGACGATATTTGCAGTGTATGCATCTTGGCTTTTATTGTTTGTTTGTTTTCTTTTTTTTTTTTTTTTTTTTTTATTAAGTGGGCAAACATTTATTGTCAGTACAGTTTATCATTTTGGCCTGCATTGTCACAAATGCTCAGTGCTTTGCAACTCTGCCTGTGCCACATGAGCTTGTGTTTATGTGTGTAGCTGGTGTCTTGCAGTGTCATATCAATAGCTTTCAGGTGGACATACACCATGCACTCATATATGGCTCCTAGACATTTGCTAAAGAAAAAAGTGCATTTCATTTCATTTCAAAGGATACAATATTTGACATGCCTAATATAAACTGAAGAAACATTTCTGGAGAGTCAGTGACACCCACATCCACCATTCAGGTGGCTGCATTGCCTTTAAGTCAGGATTTAATGCAGTCATTTGGATAAACTGATGATAAAAGCAGTATTATACAATTCCTTCCTATTAATATTCTAAAACCTGCATGCTGATTGGCCAGCCCAACCAGTGCGCCCATTGTAAATCCCATAATATACCAACGGAAAAAGGTCTGGTCTCCCGGACTTTTTTCCGTTGGTATAAACTGCCCCAAAACTTTTTTTTTTTTTTTTTTTTTTTTACAATTAAAAAAAAAAATAAAAAAAATAGAGAAAACTGAGCAACAGAGACTTTCTTTTCTCCGTTGCTTCGGTTTCAAAGCCTTGATGTACTGGGTATGTGTGGGAATGCAAGTCCCATATGCATGAGCAGTACATCAAAATGCAGTTTCAGTATACCACAACCGGCAGAAGAACAGCAATCCGCTATTATACAAAGACATTATTTAAGAAAAGTATTTTTTTTTCTTAAATAATGTCAATATATAATAATAGCAATAACTGACTCCGTGGTTGTGGTATATTGAAGATTTACCCACAGTTGCCTTTGTTAAATCAGTCGGACTTCACTCTCGTGATTAAACCACACCAGCCATGGGTAAATTTTCAATATACCACACCACATCATCGGTTATTGCTTAATTAGTCAGTATGCTCATACATTTCTACAGCACACATACATACATGGGCACTAATGCCCTTCTAGCCTTCCAATATACAATAAGATTTATTTTCATAACAAGTGTCCAGGTTGTTATTAGAAATATCTGGGTTCCGGCGTGTAGCTTGCAAGACATTTCCCTGTGAGCTACATCGCCGATACCAAATGGCTGCAGCAGCAATTTTCCATAGAGCAATATGGCTGAATAGCATAGCCGCTGCTGCTGTAACCTATGCACAGAAATATTTCTACTGGTGGTGATCCTTACAGACAACTGCACAGCTGTATTCTAGCAGGGATGGCCATACTAGATGTGTATCACATTCCGTATTCTCATGTAAGTAATGCATTTATTTTATTATTTATTTATTTTATTGTCAGACGTGGAAGTGGTATAACGAGTACAGTCCGGACATTTGACCATGCATGCATGGGGCATATAGCAGAATGACATGCTCAGGGCAGCTGTTAGACTTGTTGGGTTGGGTAGGGCTGTATTTTTTTTTTTTCACCCTGCTCATGGTTTTTCCACTGTTTACAGATGGCAAAGACTGACAGCTTGTAGTGGAGATGGGTAGCTATTGTGGCTCAGGTGGAAGATTTGTTCAAGGAAGCTTCAGCAGAGGAGCCACCTGCTACTGAAAGCTCCAATGTGGTTGGATGCAAGGAAAGATTGCACCAGCAATTCAGGCTTCTATCACTAGAGTGAAGCAACCCAGGAAGTTGGCAGTTGGCTCTTTCAGTGAGTGTACTGCAATGGAAGAAACGGTGGAGGTAATGACACTATGTCAGGTATAGGTAGGGTTAACATTAGGGCAGTTACTCGCAGGAGTGAGGGCTTGGTTTTGGAAGGTTTAGGCAAGGTGCTGCAGGGTTTAGTTCATGGTAATTATGGGGATGACTGGGATCCAATATGATGATTGAGCAGGTACAGGGCAATATGTCTGGTTAGGAAGTAGTGGAGAATGAGATGGGGATCTTGCTGTCAGGGACTTTTGGATTGGCTTTGGCTCAGGTGGGTTCAGTTCAGCATGAGGTACATTCTGATTTTGGAATTCACCCTGGATATTGGTTGGCTACACAGACATTGTTAACAGGGAAAGGGAGAGTTTTTCTTACCCAGCGTATTCCTACTTCAGTAAAGGAGAAGATATGGAAAGGTGAGCATGTTGAGATATTTGAGCTAGTTGATGGGGATGGGGGTGCAGTGCATGGCTGAAGTGGACACAGTGGGCATTAAAGACCTTCTTGCATCTCTAGCAGCTTTGGGCCAGGGTTGGAAGATTTAGAACCAAGACTTGGGAGAATTGGGTGCTGTGCTTTGTTTATTATATGGTGGTCTATTTGTTAAAGGATAGCTCCCAGGCTCTACCATTGTTAGTTTATATGTAACAATCCAGGAGGCACAGAGGTTGTATGCCAGAAATGCATGGTTATGGTATGATCAGCATTCCACAAAAGGAAAGCTGTCGATCAATTACTGAAAAAGGAGGTGAGGCATCTGGATATTTGGCTGGCTACTATGTTGGATAGCATGAGTGACCTACCTGAAATAAGTAGGTTAGGGGGAGAGATGGTCATCACATCAGGCATTTAATTTGGGTAGGTATGCTTAATTGGCTTGTCTAATTTCACATACTTGCTCTATTTGTGCTGGGGTGCATTTGGCTTCACAATATTAGTTGCTAGAAGTGGATCATGATCATGCAGCTTTAGCCCAGAATGATGGTGGGCTCAATTTGGGGTTTGAGGGCAGGGTGCTTTCCAAGGGCAGAGAGACATTTTTTTCCTTTCAAGGGCAGAGAGATAAGCCAACCTTTCCATTCATCCATTAAAGTATATGTATTGTGGCAGGTTTTGTCGAGCTTTCAGGATGCGAAGGGTGCTGATGAGTTGATTTCAGGGTTTTTAATGGATTTTTCTATCAAATCAGGTGGTTGGTGGGGACACTGTCATTTGCAAAAATTTGCTTTCTTTTCAATGAAAGGAGGAGATTTTGCAAGGTCCAACTGAAAAAAAAACAGTTGTGGGCTGGTAGGTTATTGGGCCCTTTTGCTTCCCCTGCTTTTGTTAGTTTTAAGATATCCTCTTTGGGGTTGGTCCTTACAATGTCACTTAGGGAATTCAAAATGATTCACCATTTATCCTTCCCACAAGGTGAGTTTGCCAATGATTTTATTTGTAAAGAGGACTTGCAGGTGAGGTATGTGTCACTGGGCAATGCGATGGAGATGATTAAGGGGTTCAAGGATCCTTGGCTAGTGAAGGTCGATACTGAGTTAGCATTTCATTTGTTACCAGTGTGTGAGGACGAATGGCTGTTATTAGGTATGATGGTTAATGACAAATTTTATTTTGATGAGGCCATGACCATGGGTTATGTGGTGGCTTGTGCCACCTTTGAGAAATTTAGCTCTACTCATCAGCTGATATGGCAGCAAAGGCTGGGCAGCCAGAGAACCATTCATTATCTAGGTGATTTCCTTTTGACAGGTAATAGTTATGAGGGAGTTAAGGAAGGGATGCAGGCTTGCATCTATATGTGCAAAGAGTTAGGTATTCCATTCACAAGGGAGAAGCTGGAGGGACCAGCTAAGGCTTTATGTTGACATTGGATGCAGGTTGAGGTTTGTTTTTTCTCCCTGAAGACAAAATAGAATGCTTGAAGGGTAAGACTGGGTGGCTGATGACTAAAGATAAGGTGTGGATTATGGACATCATGAAACTGTTCAGTCTTTTGAACTTCGTATATTGGCAATTAGTCCAGGTAGAATGTTCTGCAGGTCAGTATCATTTCTGCTAAAAGGGGGGAAAAGCAAACACTTTTGGGATTAAGTTAGTAAACTAGTACAGGCAGATTTGAATTTGTGGGTGTCATTTCTTGACAGTTTCAGTGGCATTTCATTTTGGCAGAGAGATTGGGTTAATCAGTAGGATATGCAATTTTTCACAGATGCTGTGGGTGGACAATGAATGGGTGCATATTTTAATGGAGAAATGTTTGGGGTTCGATGACCAGATGAATGGGAAGAAGAGAGGAAGAGATACATGGCTTTTTTGGAGTTGAAACCTATTTGGGTGGCCTCTGTGGCTTGGCAGAAACATGTGCGTGACAAGAAGGTGATTTTTTAATTCAGAGAATGTAAGCATAGGGCAAGTTTTAAGGTCAAAAACTACTAAATCTGAGTAGCTGCTGTTAGTTTTAAGGAAACTTGTTTTCCAAAGTTTATTTATTTATTTATTTATTTTTTCTTTTGCAGGTGTGCATTTATCAGGTACATAGCATTTGATAGCGGACATCCTTCCTCATTTTCAATTTGACAGGTTTTGACAGTTGGGTCCGGAGGTGCAAGTCGACCCTGTGCTGTTGCTGGAGGAGATGCTACATTTTGGTCAGATGTAATGGGATGGCTTATTCAGCTATCATGGGCAGACCCAAAAAGGATAGCTTACTCAGGGCATCGGCTGCATTTGGTGAATATGCATTAGAGTTGCCAAAGGAGGACAGAGTATGGTCATTGAAGATGTTGTTGCATTATTTGGAGGAGGAGATGGGTGGTTAATCAGTTAGAGTACATTAAGAGTACTGCTGTAGAATGCCATTGCAACATTTCAAGCCCCTATAAACCCTAAAAACACTTCTGCCTATGCAAAACTGTTCAAAGAAACTCTGTACAAGCATGTTAATAGCTGTATAGAGGCAGCTGTACCCACAAGGAAGAAGTACAGAAGTAACTCAAAAAAACAAGCCACCCTGGTGGAATCACAAAATCAATTGGATGTATAACAGGAGGAAGAACATCATGGCAAAAATTAGGAGGTGCAGCAGCCAGCAGGATAAAAGCACTCTCATCCAACTAAACAAAAAACTCAGAGGACAAATAAAGTCTACCAAAGCAAAATTTGAGGAAAGTTTGGCCTCCCAGGCCAAGGACAACCACAAAGCATTCTTTAGCTATCTCCACAACCTCAAAGGCAATACAAAATTGTGTGCAGAGCTCATTGTAAATGAAACCACCTATACTGAGCCAGAAGATAAAGCAAACCTTCTGGATGATAAATTCAGCTCCAACTTTACTCCTCTCTCCCCCTCAAACTTCACTTAGGAAATATCATCAAATATAACTCCCCTACCATCACTCAGGAACAGTTCCTTAATGCTCTTTCTATAACCAACAGCACTGCATCAATGGGCCCAGACAATATCCCAGGATGCCTTCTAAATAGCATGAAACATGACCTATTATGGTCTCTAGAATTACTATTTAACTGTAGCCTCCAAACAGGCTTCATGCCTCATGAATGGAGAAAGGCAACAGTCATCCCTCTGTACAAAGGTGGGCCACCTACAGACCCTGGAAACTACAGACCCATAAGTCTCACTTGTCTTATATGTAAAGCCATGGAAAGCATTATCATGGAGATGATCAACAGAGATATAGTAAACCTCCAGACACTGGACCCAAACAATTCTGGTTTCAAATGGGCAGATCATGCCTACTCAACCTGGCGGACTTTTTTCAGAAGGTCACCAAAGCAATGGATGAGGGCAAAGTCATTCACACTGCCTACCTTGATCTGGCCAAGGCATTTGACACAGTACCTCACTTGGAACTTGTTGGTAAACTCAAGAGGTTAGGTACAAACCCATATGTCACCCAGTGGATAGCCAACTGGCTTGCAGACAGGATCCAGAAAGTTAGAACTGGGGAGTCTACAAAGAAGAAAGTCACATGTGGAGTCCCTCAGGAATCAGTCCTTGGACTGCTCATTTTTGGCATTTACTTCGCAGAAGTCAAGGCCAATGTCAGTGATCTCTGGCTGACTAAATCTGCAGATGATTGCAAATTAGGAGCTGTCATTGAATCTTACACTGACACAAATGTTCTCCAGCAGGGGCTGACACAAACAAACAACTGGTGTCAGAGTCATGGACTAAAACTAAATGCCAAGAAATGCATAATAGTATCCTTTGGGAAGTTGACCATCCATGCTAACTATCATATTGAAAACACACCCCTTAGAGTTGACCCAGCAGTCAGGGACTTAGGGACACACAGAGATAGTAATATAGCCTTTGATCATCATGTGTCTACAGTGGTGAGGAAATCATTCTATGTTGTGCAACTTATAAAGAAAGGATTTGAGTACAATACCCCCTTTGGTATGTACCTAACCAAGCATATCCAACAACTGGAATGTCCACAGATGTTCTTTACTAAAAGAATACAGGGCATAAGTAATATATCCTATGCAGACCACCTCAAGGCCATATCCCTGTACTCTGTCCCCTACAGACTTTTGAGGGGAAATCTATACCTGGCATACAGGGCATTGTCAGAACCCACTGTGATGGGCCTCCTGCTTATCCACAAAACAAACACTACCAGAATTACCTGTTCTAAAGACTTAAACCTTGCCTGTGATATAAATAGGACCTGCTGGAGAGATAGGTATGTATCCCAGAGACTATTTCATCTATGGTATAGGCTCCCCATCCATGTGAAGCAGAGTTTCTCCCTAATCCAATTCAAGTGCAACTTTACCAGTTGGATGGGAAACTGGAAATTCATCCCTGGTTTGGCACCTATGTCTTTGATGCAAACAGGTAACCTGTAAATGGTTCACCTCCCAGGCCCATGCTTACACTTATCAAGGGTATCAAAACTCGTCAGAGATTTGGGATGCATGGCTAAGCTTAAAAAGGCCCCTGTGGTCATTAGACTAGTAAACACCTATGAACCTATGAACCTATAAGTAGCACTTAGAATATTTGCTGGGGCAGAGGGATTGGAGGACTTGGTCAAACTGTGGACAACAGCCTGGATGCTGAAAGAGGGGTATGTTCATGTAAGTAGGAGTGATGTGTGGCTGCCTATGATGAAACAGGTCTTTAAGGTGTTGCTCTCAGGGTTGTAGTTATTAGAGGGGAATTCAGTGGATTATCCACTTTTCAGTTACTTTGGCATTATGGATGTACAGAGGAGCATTTAGTATGAATGAGTTGCTGGGTTCAATGTTGAGGAGGGAAGTTTTTGCTTTTTCTTCCACATTGTTGATTTGGTTGCAAGATCTAAAATGGATCAGGTGGGCAGGGGTGCATAGATGGTGTTAAGAGGGGCTATTAAACAGCACCTTTGTCCAGTGATGTGGGGTAAGAAACTGCAGCTTTTGCATAGAGACAGACCACAAGATTTGTTTTTTCATACTCATAGTGGGAGGGTGGTAGAAGCCGGCCAATTTATATGTTTGATACTGAAGGCCTTTCAATGTTTAGGTTTCCAAGGTGAGAGTTTTTCACTGATTCTTTTTGGACTGGGAGGGCATCTGACTTGGCAAGTGAAGGAAGGTCAGTGGAGGTCATAAAGAATGTTAGTCTGTGGCCAGTGGGGGCATTTTTATCTTATATTAGGTAAGTGGGGAGTTATGCTTGATGACTACTATTATTTTTATCTTTCTCTACCTCTCCCTTTATGTGGGGTTGTTGTCATATTGGTCCATCCCTTTGTGTATTGGGTGGTGAAGTGAGCTTCAATTAGACCAGCTAGAGCAGAGTTGTGGTTGCAACAACACAGGTGGAAGAATTTAGGGGTCTAAGGTGGCATCGGCTCATGGACAAGCTAGAGGACATTCAGTTCAGCATTGGGATACCATGTATTTTGTTTCTTCATTTGTCAGGTAATGACATGGGAAGAGTTCCAAAGTGGTAGTTAATATCTAAAATGAGCGGGGATTTAGCAAGTCTGAGGTGCAGGTTTTCTTCTATGATTATAGTCTGGTCAGAGATAGTGCCACGCTTAGTTTGGAAGTATATTGCCAAGTTTATGGGTATTAAGTGGGGTCTTCATTTTGTTAATCATTGGCTTTCAAGAAATTTGGAGCAGCTGGGTGTTCATACCATTGATCATGGGGATCTTGATGACAGAGGTCCAATTTTAGGAGGACAGGGTGCACTTGAGTGATCTGGGTCTGGAACTTTTTAATGTGCACATTTTTCATTGTTTCAGAAGAATTTAGTTCCGTCGTGGACTTTGAGGAAGAGAGAACAACCTGTTATCAGGCTGGCATACAGAGAAGAGGGTTGTGATGAATCCCTCTTCTATTCCCCCATTCTAGTTGATTTCTGTTTGGATTGGTTTAATGTGTCGGGTTGGTTATAGAAGTAAGAGCTATCACTCTTTTTCTAATAGGGGGTTGAGTTTAAGTGAGCTAACTGATTTAATGCTGCTTTATGTCAATAGAGGGATGAAGGTGAGCAGGAAATACTGCCTACTGTAATTTATGTTGGAATTTATGATATTTGACTCTGTTAAATTAATCATATTCTTTATTAATAAATGGTTTTATTATCCTAAATAGTGTGGTTGTTATCTACAAGGGGGGTCTTGACAAATAATTTACAAGCATGATGCATTTTTCTTGTTTGTCTGTTCAACTGATTCAATATTTTCTGGGGCCAATCACCCCAAAACTGAAAGTTAGAACAGGAAGAGCAAACTAGATTACAGCTTGGACTTTGTTTCTACATGTCAGGACTGCTTTCAGTATTAATTTTATTCTTCTAAAATATTCCTTACTGAGTTATCTTCACAACTGTTCATGTTTTATAACTGGTTCTTCATCAATTCCCAAATATTTATACACTCCCTCCTGCTTAAGTTCCTTTATATCACATTCCTGTCTCAGGCTGAGGTTTTCTTTGTGCTACAGCTTTCCAGCTTTTAATGTTACTTTTGCATATTTACCAAGATAAAATGACCTTCCTATATCTTCTGAGAATGTTTTGATCACCTCCAGTTGTGCTTTCAGCTCCTCATCTTTTTTAATGATATTTCTATTATTTTTACTTTGGTAAGTGGGTACTTATGCTTGTTATCTATAAAACTTTTCTGGGTCATCAATGAATAGCTTATTCTGTACTTTGCTTTAATATTTATTTGCATATCTTCTACGTTTTTCTGTCTGTGCTAATATTTTTAGTTTAATATTTGCAATAGTGTACAATACGTCTTGATCTGTTCTAATACATTGATTTGCTTTTGTTATGTCTATCCGTCTAAGTATTCTTAATTATCTGTTCATTCTTCTATATTCTTTTAATAGTGACACTTCTTGTCTTAATTGCTTTATAAATTTCTCTAGTCAATACCTCTATGATAGCATTTGATTTCTTCCCCTTTTCCTTATTGCCCTGTAGTTTTGTGGTAAGACTTTATCTGTTATTAATTTAGTTGCAAAATAATGTATCCTATTTACTTCTGTTATGTCACATGAATTTCTTTTAATAGTCTTGCAGACTTTTAGCATGTTGGGTCTTATTGGCTTTCTGTACTTTGTTTCTTTTGTCAATCTTAATATTTCTATCTATCCCTATTAAATCAAGCAACTCTTCTTCTAGATCATTTTCTACAAAACTGAGGGCACGTGCTTTGTTCTCCATTTCTTGTCTTGCAGGTATTCTACAGAAAGTTCCAGAACATGTTCCTGTGAAATATTCTCTTTAGCTACATACTGCATCACCAGTTTAATTTCTTCAAAACCTTTTGGGTTTCTAATACCATGGTGGAAAGGGACCTCATTCCTAAGTCAATGTGTTATCAAAGTTCTTGAAATTAGTATTGTTTCCATCTTGGATGTTAGCTAAAATTGCTCTTCAAAGCACCCACGATCTGCCCAGCACTGACCCCTTCTGCAATTCAGTTGGAGTTACATGTATTGGTTGTTCTTCTTCTTCTTTCGGCTTTTCCAGGTTAGGGGTCGCCACAGCAGAACTCCGGTCCACTAATGATTGGCAGTAGATTTTTACAGTGCCGAGGTGCCAGCCCGACACCCAACCTTCAAAGAAGGCATGCCCATTCATGCATGTCTTTCGAATGCCACTCGACTGCGGGGAGGATATGTAGACTCCACACAGAAGGTGCTCCAGCAGAGAATCAAACGGGAGAACCTCTTGCGGTCAGGCGACGCTACGCTGCACCACTACAGCTACATGTATTGGTAACATATCTAAATATGACTGTAAATTATTATTTATTTATTTTTTTTTTATGACACTCATTGCTCCTACTATGGGAACTGTCTGGGTGTTCTTCCACATTGCCTTTATTTCTGCCAGCAAATCCTGGTATTTTATGACTTTGTGTGTCTCTGTACATAAGACACTGTAATCACTGGGTGTAGCAATTTCAATGATCGATGCTAATGTTGTCTTCTTTTCCTGGACCACTATATCTGGTTTTCCCTCATCTGTTTTGAACGGTTGGTAATGGGTGAATACAAGTGACATAAATGTCATCATTTTTTATAAAGCTTTGTAGCTCATGTTTCCAGTGCTTCTCAGCTACTTCAATATTAGTTTTTTATGAGACTCTTTTAACCACATCTGATACATGGTGGTCAAATTTCATGGCACCCAGTAATGTGGGATTTACTAGTTCTTATCAAGTTGTTGTTAGCAGAGCAAACAGGGAATAATGCTTTAGGAAAGATGCATTTTAAGATGAAAAAGAGAATGTTTTTTGTTGTTAGGGTTAAAGGTAGTTGTGTATTATTTAGTCATCTTTCAATCAATAAGAAGGATTTTGTATAAGGTCTTGGAGTTTAGAGAGATATTTGGAAGATTGGGGTTAAGTCATCAGTAGATTGAATTAGGGTAGCATTTTTTTAGCAGAGTTGAGGTCACTGATAAATATGTTGAAAAGCAAATGAACTAGCATAGATCCATGTGGAACACCAATTTCTTGATGGTTAGACGGTGGAGTTGGGCCTCATAACACCCCTGGTCGGGCATTAATTACACATTAACACACACTCTGGAGGGCATTATTGTTTACATGATCTTCCTTTCCCAGTACATAATGAAGGATGCAGCAAAATGAATAAATAGGCTAAGTAAATGTGAATATTTATCATCCCTCTCCTGAAGACTGCATTTCTGCAAGTGTTACAGAATAAATTACAGGAACTTACATTAATGCCTTACCATTGAAAATACCATGACTGTCAATCTGTCAGTGAGTGACAGAAGGAGAGCATGAAAGCTGATACAGCTCTTAGCAATCCAGTTTAATGTGAACAACATAAACCTTATTGTACCTCATGCAAAGACATGACTCTTACATTATATCTTACAAGTTTTCAGAATCTGATTCCTGAGGCTGCTTTTCTTATATTCCTAGAATCCACCCTAGGATTAGAAGATCTATCTCTGCATCCCTGGGTGTTTAACCATGGAAATGTTTTAATATAAATGCCAGCAATACAAATAACATTACAATATCTATATCAATATAAAGATGCACTTAAAACAACAAACTGGTTGTGAATGTGGCAACAAACTAACTCTTGTGTCATTTCACATCTCTCAAAGCACTGTATGATTGTTCTAATATATCTTTAAAAAGAACTTTCTTTGTAGAGTTTCTGTTTATTCAGCTGTCCTTTCATTGTCCACTTATAATTTTAGAAAGCACATACAAAGGTGAATAGATAACTGTGGGTATTAGTAAAAAAAAAAGGTGTATAGAATGTTTCTGCCTTTATTACAAATGTTACAGACAGACATCCTGGTGCTACAAATTAGGCAGTTCTGTGTAGCAGAAACTTTTAAATGAAATTGAAAATGGTTTTAAGGGAAAAATGCAAGTGTAAAGTCAAATATAAGGGGATATTGCTGCAAGAGATTAAACCCCAATTGTTCACCTACATGCTTTTATATTTACCAGAAAGAAGGTCTACAAAACAACACAAACACATGAATACATGCACACATAAACAAAAGTGATAGATTCATGCATATAATTCAAACTCCTAAGGGAACACCAAGGTCTGAGGAGAAGAAGGTGACCTTAACCAGGTATGGGGGGAAGACCTAAACACTCTCTTAATACAATATGTATAATCAGGAAATGGTAGATAAATGCACTTAGAATAAGTATGCAATTGAGAATAGAATATTTTAAAATAACACATAATTACTTGACCTAATTATGAAGTTCTCTGTATAGTTTTAATAGATTAGTGCTTCAAAAACTATATTTTGGTTTCCTTATAAGAACCCTCATGTTTTATTGGAACAATGTTATCCTCCTGTGGAGAGAATCTGTACAATGACCAATTCCATCTAGTTTACAAATGAGGCATGTTGAAAAAAATGTCACACTGTGTAACCAACTCTCCAATGAAACAAAAATTGCTCTTTGCAAAAGAGTTTTATGAGATGCTGAAACTGGGAATTTTAACATAGCATGGTAGCCCCATGGGGATTAACTAATGAAAGTCACTGATAGGCAAAAAGATGAATGTCAGGATAGTTAAACACTATGCTGTGTACAATATCTGTTATAGAGAACTTCCTGCCTTGTTATTCATTGTTTTAGTTAGTTAGTTGGGATATTTTGCAGACACCCTAATGATTATGTACATCAACTGGATACAACAATCCTGTTTTTCCAAAAGGTTAGCCAAACATTCCACTTATGCTGTGCTGATAAGGCCATAAGAAGGCTGAAACATGCATGTCTGCAGCTAGTGGGGTTTTGCTTTTTTGACCTAAGTCTGTCCATAACAGACTTAAAAAGGAAAAAAAAAGTCATGGGCATTCAGAACTGCCATATAGCTGAAACACCTGATTTCTTAAGGGGTAATTTGCATATATCCCATGTTGCCTCTAATACAAGAGGCGTTAAGGAATCACACAGTGGAAAATCTAGCTTGACTATATTTTTCTTTTAGTTTTTCCAGATTGGTTTGTCTGTGTGATCTTGTTACTCATTTTTAGTCCAATAGCATAGCAGAACTCAGTACTCAACAGTCCAAAGGAGTCAACAGGAGTTTTATGTGATGTAAAAAATATCAAGACCAGAACAGTTGATTCAGATATGGAAGGTTTTGAGAAGCAAGATGTATACAGGCAAGAACAATCCACTCTTAGATAGATAGGTTCTACCCAGAGCTATTGTGCTGTCACTAGAAGTACTGGTTATGGCAATCCAGAATCATTCATTGTTTTAAAGGTGTGCTGAAACAGAAATATTTGGTTCATTTATCTTCAAGGGATGACTTGAGGGCCTGACACATTTTATTTGTGGGCCAGCAACATGAATTGTGTGCTACAAAGTTATTCATGTACCAGAGATTGTCTACCTGTTTGTGAAACACAACACTAGCAAGTAGAGACACTACTCTGTTGTTGATGGAAGCACTAACTAAACAGAACTATTATTAGTTGCCAGTACAAGAACTGGCAAAGAGACCCTATAATTACTTTATTTGTTTCTTTCAACTGTTGCCGCGCATGTGTGTTTGTGTGTGTGTGTGTGTGTGTGTGTGTGTGTGAGAGACATGATAAGAATGACTTTGACTTATGTATGACTGTTAACTGATCTCTGAAGTGAAAGGTGCAATTGGAACTGTTATCTGTATTGGAGAGTGCACCTTTTAATTATTAGTACAGGAACAGCTGCTTAACCAAAGTATTTGTTCCATAACAGAAGCTGTCACAGTGATTTGCAACATTTCAATTTTTTTTCTTTTTACTGTTTTCAGTTAATAACTTAGCAGTTGTCTAGAAATTAAGATGTCTTAGTAAAATCAACATTTTAAATAGATCTTCAAAAGGTTTGTTGCCAATACTTGTCACAGGATGTCCATCTTAAGAAGTAGTTATCAAGATTATAATGTTTCTTTAATGTCTGATCTTAATAAAGATCATATAAATGACTATTTATGGTATGAATGGGCCTAACAGTTTGCCTGATGGAAAAACATCACCAATGCTTATATGATGCTGCTCCGGTGGTACAGATGGATACAGCCCTGACTTTGACCCAGGCAGCCTGGGTTCGATTAGTGTTTTCATCAACTAATGGAGAAGCAGGGAGAGATGGACATACTCGTCCTTGGGGGTGGGTGGTATATGGGTGTCTCTAGGTAATGAGATCCCTGATGTAGCCTGGGAACATTGCCAGAAGAAGAGTGCTCAGAGTGGCAGTGAGGCTGGTCGACAAGTGACAAGTGGAGTACCTCAGGGTTCAGTCCTGGGACCGCTCTTGTTTGGCATCTACTTCTCTGAAGTACAGGCCAACACTAAGGGACTCTGGATAACAAAGTTTGCAGATGACTGCAAACTGGGAGCCATTATTGAATCCCCAAATGATGTGGATACTCTACAAAAGGGCCTTACAGAAACAGATGCTTGGTGCCAGAGCCATGGGCTCAAGCTCAATGCCAAGAAATGTATAGTTATCCCCTTTGGGAAAAAACATGTATCCATGAATTACCATATAGGTGGCAGTACACTAAACACTGAAAGTTTGATAAGAGACTTAGGGACACAGGTGGACAGTGGTCTCACCTTAAATAACCACATCGCCACAACAGTCAGGAAATCCTTCTATGTGGCACACCTCATCACTAAGGGCTTTTCCTCCAGAAATAAGGAGGTCATTGTCCCACTGTACTCATCCCTCATTAGACCCATTATAGAATACAATGCCCCGTTTGGTATGTACCTCTCAAGACATCTGCAACAACTGGAAAGGCCACAGAAATACCTCACTAAAAGAATCACAGGCCTAAAGCAGATGCCCTACGCTGACCGCCTTAAAAAACTCCAGCTATACTCTGTCGCATATCATCTACTCAGAGGCGATCTTTGCTTAACATACAAGGCCATGTCAAACCCAGAGCTGTTGGACATGCTACACTTAAAAGAAATCCCAATCCTTCAGAGCCACACACTCCAGGGATCTAAACCTTGTCATCACAATAAACAAAACATGCTGGAGGGATAGGTTCCTGACCCAGAGACTCCCCAGACTCTGGAATAGATTGCCCATACATGTCAAGCAGAGTGCCTCTTTGGTCCTCTTCAAAAGGAACCTTGACGATTGGATGGGAGAAAGGAAATTCACCCCAGGGATCACGTCAGTCGCCCTGCTAGACAGGGGTCCAGGGAAGTAAATAGTGTGGGAAGAAATAGCCAGGGAATAGTTATGGCTAGGCTTGTATAGGCCCTAGGGCTGATAGCCTAGTACCAACCTATGAACCTATTGGGGCAAGGAGATACACTGCAGATCCCCAATTTATATTATATTGTTGCGTTTGTCTTTAATATGGAAATGTCACTTCATAACTATCCCACTGTCTGAGCAAGGAAAGAAAAGTTTCTTGCAGACACATCATTTTCTGCTTCAGTACAAAAAAAGTCATTTAACTAGGTTTAAGATTTACTGATTCTGAAAGAAATTTCAAACTTTTTTTATCAGGCTCACAAGATTATCACGTGACTGGGTGTCAGTTGGAAGTCAAAAGGAGGATTTTTTTATGTGTTTTCTCTTCTTTTCTGTAACTTCATTTCATCCTTCCAGTGATCCTCATATTGGATTTATTTGTTGACTGATTAAGTGATTGATTGCACATTCAAATGTCAGAATTCATGTCCGTTTCTTTTTTAGCAAAAAAGAATTATCAGGCACAGTTGCCTTGTGCTGCACTGCAATAACAAGCAAATTGTGCAGATTCCATGTGAGAACAATAGCTGCTGTCTACCTTATTGCTATATTGTAACAATTGAATATGCTACTTTAACTGTCAGCATCACTATTACTATTGGTATCTATGCAAAAAATAGAAAACAAAGATGAAACAAACTGTCTGCTTTTTAATGTACTTTTCTAAAAGGGTGGTGAATATAAAGGTCACAACAATCCATGGGGCATATGCAGTATCCATACTACAGTTGTAGTTTTGAACCTGTTGAATGAATCCAAACCCTAAGCACCAAATACCTAGTAGCTGCATTCGTAGCTGCAAACAACACAGGGACTAAGGTGTTGGATACATCATGTACCTCTGGCTGCAGTTGAATGGTATTATGTTATTCTAAATTCTGAAAGTGGTCATCAGTGCTGAATAGGGCAGCACAATGACACAATGAAATAAAGCCCATAATGTACTCCAGATGACCCACGTTTGAATAGTGGCACAGATGCTGGAGAGACCACAGGAAGATGATGGAAATTGGCCATAAACATACATGTTTTGGCCTTTTTGTGACTTCATCAGAAAAGCATAAGAGGATTGTTTAGCTATACTTTAGAAACACAGAGATTGGCTTGATTTTCCTGAATGCACTTATAAAGTAAAAAGTCATGAGCATTCAGAAGCCATGTAATTGAAACACTGTTATGTCCTTAAATGGTCATTTGCATATATCCCATAGGACTCAACAACAAAGATTTAAGGTAATAAAGTGAAGGCTTAGCTAAGCCGGTTCTTCCTTAAAGTTTTTATGAGTGCATTTAGTTTGGTCAGCATGTTCTGGGGGAATGGGGGTGGAGATAAGGTGAGTCTACATTTGGATGAGTACTTGTTTGTACAAGTGTAGTGTAGCTGAATGTGTGTGCACCATACCTCGAGGAGTTGTTAGACAAAGGTGTGTGTTGAGTGTTAAAAGGTGTCTGGATGGACAGTTGAAGTTTTACTAACATTCAGTTACTGCTGTCATTGTTATTTAATTCCAGTAACATGGTAATGTATATGAATGTGTACTATGTGGAGTTGCCTGAGTGAATGGAGTGCCTGGGGGAGGACGTTTTATACAAGGTCCATGTGTGGACAGATGTATAAGTGTGAAGTGCTGTTTCTATGAGAGATCATATTTCAAAACAGAGCTGGAATTTACTCTTTCCATATTACTGTGTGATGTCGGAGTTGGTGTATATAAAGTTGTGTGTGTGTGTGTGTGTGTGTGTGTGTTGATCGGCTTGCCTCCTGTAATAAAGCACTGTTTGTGTGTGTGTGTGTGTGTGTGTGTGTGTGTGTGTGTGTGTGTGTGTGTGTGTACGTGTGCACATGTGTGTAAAGGCATATGTGTATGTGCGTCTTTCTGTTTAGTGTTCGTTGTGGTTTGGTGCTGAGTGATTCACTCTGCTATGCTTTTGCTGAGAGGTGTTTTTGCTCTGCCTTTGGAAATCTTGTATTGCTCTCTGCTGTGTGCAGTTGACTAATGCTTATAAAATATACAGATAGAAAGACAGATAAGTGCAAACAATCACACAGACACACACACAGACACACACACACGCTCCTGTATATGTGTATATGGGTCTACATTGACCCACCATAATTAAACTTTTTTGAAGCATAATTTCACAACCCCATTTTTCCGAAAGTGCATTTATCTGAAAATGCACTTTTGCTAAAAACAGGATCAACAAAAAACAACCAAGGTTGTTGTAGATCATGGCACAGTGGGAATAAAGTAATATTCCCTATTCCCTACTGTGGTGCAATCTCGGAGTAAGAATATATAAGTAGTGAGGGTGCGGGGAGTGCAAGGGTGCTTGTGTAAATGTGTTTACTGTTTTTGTTTTTTTTGTGGTGGGGTTCGTTGATCCATTTTTTCACAAAAGTGCACTTTTGGAAAAATGGGGTGGCCTAATTACATTTCAAAGAAACGTAATGTCATTGATTCAATGTAGAGCTGTGTTTAAATACATACATACTTAGCTGCTGGCATATGCTTCAAAAGTAGATCATACACATTATTTCCTTTTACCTATTTATAAAATGAATACATACACACAATGGTTAGTTTTATTTCAAAAAAGGTAAAACAAACAAAATCAAAGAGCCAGAACTATGGTCAATTTAGTGTTGCAGTAAAGCAGTGGTTTATCTTTTATTTATGATAAACGCATGCCACCACATAAATTAAATACTTAGTACAAGCAATCAGCTAATTTACATTCTCAGTCACTTTCACAGAAGTTCTACTACAGGGTAATATCTGACCAAGAACAGCCCTCTGCATATGTTGGAGCACCATCCTCTTTCTTCCGGATTATAACAAAGAAAGACACACTAATAAAACTATTGCTGAACCATAATTTATAGTTTATTTGTGGTGAATTCAAAGTAATGAGCTTTAACTAATGTTATCAATTTAAATCATCCAGCTTTTCCAAAAGAACACATCTAATTTATTTTGTTTTTGTCAACTAGAGTTGAACACTCATTCATACAGACCTTTTTCAGACTCATTCTGGTAACACTGTCTAAGTCACTTGCTCAGAGTCACATAGCTAGGTAAATGGAGACAGCAAATATCCTACTATTCCAGAAAGCCATGTTTTAGCAGGTCATAACAATCTTAATCCTCTGTCGGACAGTGTTGTTGCAATTTGTACCAAAAGTTGTAACAACTTGACAGTATTACAATTTGTATTTCACCTAGGCACATACATACTGCAATGAATGTTGCTTGTTAAGTTTGAAAAGCTTGTCCTTTCCTGTAGTACACCCCCCATCTAACCTACTCAGGATTAAAATGATGGATCACTAACTACTGGTCATTCACTTCCTAACTGCCAGGTTCACCCATGCTTCTTGAAGGGCTAGTACAGTGGTCAGGTCACTCATCATCTCACAATGACTTGACCCCATTCCCTGATTATACCATGGTGTTGGACATACGTCTTTATTATTGGCACTGTGGTTGTTGTGTTTACTGGCAGTATTTAGATTTTATATAGAAATATCTAAGTTTACATGAGGTTCTTAACATTGATGAAAATAAACTACTATTTGCAGCTTCTTCCTAGTCTTCCTAAGCTCAAATTCCTAAAGCAGGCATTTTGGCGTATTCAGCAATTATTAGAGTTCCTAAGGAAATTATTGTGATGAAACTGAAGTGGCAACATTCTCTTGAATTAACGTCAGCCATAAAAATACTATCAGAAGTGCTTAGAACAAAACTCAACAACTAAATTGTATTACATGTTTCAAAGTAGAGAATACGTATAGGAAACAGTAGCAAAATAGGTGTTCTTTAGATGGCAGTACCAGAATCACATTGTCCTCATCCCTAACAGCAGTTACTCATTATTTCCGTAGGAGAATATATGCATTTTGATGGATGAGTACCTGGAATTGTTGTTTTGTTAAATCTTGTAGTACTCGGAAATTTAGAGCTTTTTTTTTTTTAAATTGTTCAGTTACAATAGGCAAGGGAGATTATTTTGGTGCACGTAAGTAAAATAGTTCATATGTTCTGTTTTCAGAAAACATGAACTTTAGAGGTATTGATTAGTGCTGGAATTTGTTTAGGACAACTGCACATATTTTACTATTTTACTTATCTGTGTTTTGTTACCTAGCTAGATTTGTCTAATTTCACAGGAGTTAGAGGAGGAATTCTCTAGTAATGGAAGAGAACATTACTGTAAAATATCAAAGAAAAAACAAATCATTTGTAAATTTAAATTCAGCCACACATAATACAAAGATTACAATAGCATATGTAACTTCTTTTAGTACAGTTAAACATTATGTGTGACAATATTATGGGTAAATTATTATATTTAAATACTGAAGGACAATGTATATTGACTTGCTGAGAAATATTTTTTCAATACTGAATTTTAAATAAAAGGCACAAGGAGTAAAACTCACATAATTAATTCTGCAGTACACAAAGTACATATAGCCTTAAAGAAATCTGTTTCTGAAATTCTCAGTCAACTTAAATTTTCTGGAAGATATGCTGAGCTACAGGAATTATTATGATTTTCTAAACACTTAAAGCAACTTGGTAGACTAAACATGCGTTTACTATTACGAACTTACAATACATCAAGGGAAAAATCTGTGAAAGCAGTTTCTTCTACATATTTTTGAAAAAACACAGTATGGAAATTGTACATCAAGCTACCAAAAGTTATTGATAAAAGCTGCTACATTAAGATGAACTATGAGAAATAATAACAGCCAACTTTAGTGAATGCAGTTCTCAACAATACATTTTAGAACTCAGCTGCATTTTACATTTTCTAGATATATTACTTTTGGCAGCTTACATCTTGTAAGATGCTGATGGAAATGATAAAATGCTTGTTCACTTAATATGGCAATCCATATCACATAAGAGCAGATTGTGTATTACAGATCCGATAAAGGAATTGAAGTCATTTTGTGACAGTTATAGCTTTGCGAAGGTTACTGCAGAGTCTTACTGCTCTGATTCAAATATAAAGCAGAAAGAGATGTTCAGAACCCCTGGAGGATTCTGTGACAAGACAACCAAATTCTACCAGCATTATTTCACACAATTATTCCTGTTGAGGAAAAGGCAATACATTTCTGATTGGTGTTAATAGGATTCTGGAAACATATACTACAGTTTCTTCAATTTATAATAGTCAGATTATTATCACAGATGATTCAGAATACGTACAAAAGAAAATTCAAAATAATTTATTTATATATATCTATATAGATTTAGATATAGATACAGATATAGATATAGATACAGACAGATATAGAATACACACACACACACACACACACACACACACACACACACACACACACACACACACACACACACACACGTATGCATATAACATTTCCTGATATATGTTGTTTAACTCAATCCTTTCTGTCTTAAAAAAACCCTAAATGTAAATAACTTAGAGATACATTCATAAGTAGTTATAGTTGTTCACTACAACAAATTTTTATTTGTATGTAATATATGTGGCACAAAAGCTGTGAAAATACAATTGCTGCAGATATGAACAATAATACATCATGGAAAGTATTAGCATGTGATAATTAAAACTCACGTAAAGATGACTGATATGCTGAGAAGAGAAAGACAATGATTTAAAATAAAAATATATATTAATGCCCAAAGACATTATTTCCACGAGACTGTCTTTAACAGATCATTAAATTACATTTGCCTGATGGCGAAGGGGAAGAATGTTAAATTTGCCCATTACTTATTTAAAATTTTCCTTTTCAACCTTTCCGTATTTGTCAATTTCCTTGCTGAATGCATGTATGTTTTCTGTTTCAACCATATGTTCCAGAAAACCCTTGTGTGGGTTTGCATAACAAGTAGTTTAGCATGTCTAGAGCAACAGGTGCTTACAATATCCTACATGTGTCATTTTTTCCCATCTCCTTTCTGTTCCTGATAAACAGTTCATATTTCCTACAGCTGAACTTTCCAGTCAATATCAAGTATTCTCTATCTCTCTCTCTTTTTCTCTTTTGGTCTGTAATGTAGAGAGTTACTGTTCCTGTCATGTCTCTGCAAGACCTCAAAACCTGTGTACAGGACACATGGTGAAACCTCGCCTGGTAGTGCATCTTTGCTTCCAGAAAATATAACCCAAAGAAACCATCCAGCAAACTCCTTCTATTGCAGTTCAAGTGTAATGGACACTCACAATCCCTTGTCATGTCCTAGTGCCAACATTTTCACTTCCCACTGGTGGCATTTCTTATAATGGTTCTTATAGCCCAAATGCAGTATACTGATTTGTCATTACTGAGCTAAACACATCTGTATATGGTTGGATATCATTTTGTTGAAGGCAATGTTGGCTGAAGTACAAATGAGAGAAAAAATGACTAAAAGCACATTTGACTGAATATATATTTGACGGAGAAGCCATTTCATCACAAATATTGTACATAGCTTCATATACACTCCACAAATTGAGGGCTCTGCCACCAACATGGGTTTCAACAATCCACACAAAATCTTCTAGATTATGTTCCCCAACTGCTCCCATAAGCAAAAACAACACCAGAAATGCAATTTGTAGACTTCTAAACTTTTTTTCATGAAATGGCTGGGATGGAGCAAGGCCATTAAGATGTTCAATAAAAGCTTTTCATTTGATTTTCAAGAGTGATGGACATTGTAGTATTTTATACATATATATGTATGTAGTTATCTAGCTACATACATATATATATCTATAGTTTTATATATCTATCTATATACATATATATATATATATATATATATATATATATATATATATATACACACACATATGGACTCAGCATACTTCCCTGAAAGTTACTTACTTCAAATTCTGTTCTGCCATACAAAATACATCAAGGAACAGAATTATTAAAGTATGCCACCCCATAGCAAATAAGTGTTCTTGTCAGGCAGCACAAGATCCACTGCAGCCCCCCACACCCTTGCTAACTTAAACATACTAACTCAAAGAAGACATAATCATAGAGAAAAAAGAAAATTCGCTTATCTCTGGTACTCACTGATATTGGACAAATACTGGACTTCCAATAAAACTTTTAATGGACCAAAATGCATTCAACAGAAAAACAAAATGAAACGGAGGGTAGCCCATAATATATATATATATATATATATATATATATATATATATATATATATATATATATATATATACAGGAGTCTATATCACGTTGTTGAAGTTTTACAACTTCGAATGCTGTATGGTTAAACCCATATGTTTGAAGTTGTAAAAAAATAAAAAAATAATAAAAAACGTATCTGACAGTTGTAAGTGGGGGGGAGCCCCACTGCGCCCCATGCTCTTTAAATATACCAACACCGAGATTTCACTACAGTGTAGTAAAGGCAAATCTTCCCTGCCCACACCGTACTGTGTTGTAGTACGGTCTCAGAGTTGGTATATTTAAAGAGTGGGGGATGTGGGTGTTGCAGGGGAGCTTGCCCCCTGCTTACAACTGCCAGGTAATTTATTTATTATTTTTATTTTATTTTTTTAAGTTTTTGAAGTTTTACAACTTTGAACATATGGGTTCAACCATATCGTGTTCAAAGTTATAAAACTTTGACAATGTGATATAGACCCTATATACAGTGCATATAAAAAGTGTACATACCCCTGTTAAAATGCCAGGTTTTTATGATATAAAAAAATGAGACCACAATAAATAATTTCAAAACTTTTCCCACCTTTAATGTCAACTATAACCTGTACAAACAAATTGAAAAACAAACAAATATGTGAGGGGGAAAAATATAAAAAATAAAAAATGTACAATAAGCTGGTTGCATAAGTGTGCACACCCTTAAACTAATAGTTTGTTGAAGCACCTTTTAATTTAATTACAACATTCAGTCTTTTTGGGTACACACCTGCCATCAATTAAAGAGACTCTGATTAACCCCAAATAAAGTTCAACTGGCCTAGTAGGATTTTCAGGTCTATATCACATAGTCAAAATTCTGTTAAGTCCAAACACCATATGTTCAAACCTATATGTTCAAACTTACAGAATTCTGAACAGGTAAAAAAATTTAAATAAAACAACACAAAACAAAATAAAGGGTTGTAAGCAGGGGGGCAAGCCACGCTGCAACCCCCGGACCCCCCCACTCTTTAAATATACCAACTCCGAGACTGCACTACAATGCAGTAAAGGGTGGTCCCTCCCTTAAATGTAGATTTCATTATAAATCTGATAGATGTTCTTCTTGTTCTGTATCTGATAAAATTGGCATGTTTGCTTGTAAAGCTTGTAATGTATGTCGATATATTTATACTATGTCTGCATTTATTCACCCTGCTACTGGTTGTGTATATGTTTGATTTCTTTGCTAATTGTATCAGCAGTGATTTAGTGTATTTAGCTCTATGTACAATTTGTAAATGTTTCTACAGCGATAAGACTAACCATACTTTGAAGGAACATATACTAGAATATTTATATGACATTAGAAGGGAGAAGATGCCTAATGCACTAACAGAGCATATCCAGATAGCAGGCAGAGACCATTCCTTTGTATTTTTGGTCTTGCAGTTGTTTCATATTAGTATGAGAGGAGGAAATGTATCCAATCATACTAAATGTTTGGAGATAAAATGGATTTTGGAACTACAAGCTGACAATAGATTAGGTCTGAATGATGTTGTCCCTTTAAGACCTATTTTGAAATCACGCGCACTTGCTTATTAATTGACTATTTAAATGCTTGCATTTTTTATGTTTCTGGTCTGATGAAGCATCTTTTAGGCATGGAAGCACTTAGCTTGCTAACACATTTTATTGTTTTTGGGCTGTGTTAACTGTTTTTCATATTATTCTTGCCATATTTATTTCTAACTGTTTGGATATTTTGATAAAGAATGTTACTAGTTTGTGGTCTGATTCAGGGGTGGCTCATGCTATAGGACTGCAGGACTACAGTCCCCCCAGCTGTAGAAAGAAAAACAAAAAAATTGTGAGTCCTGGAACTCCATGCATGCGTGCTTGGAGTTCCTGGAACTCACACAACTCTAGACTGCTGTGTCGGCAATCCTGATAGGGGGGAAAGCATCTCTGCCCTGCAGATGCCCAGAAGTCTATGAGGTGACAACCACATAGAACGGAAGACCTTCAGACTGCATCATCTGCAGGCTGGAGCCTACTCTCAGGGGGACCAGCTGGAAGGACAGTTGAGCTTACACCCTCGTGGAGAACCAGCCGTTAGCTTGCTTGGGACTCAGGAAACACTGAATGAGACTGACTGAGGACAAACACTCACTGAATTCAGGTAACTGATTGTGTGTGTGTGTGTGTGTGTGTGTGTGTGTGTGTGTGTGTGTGTGTGTGTGTGTGTGTGTGTTTGGCATCAGTACTGTGATCCTTGGTTGCTGCATGATAGCATACTAAACCTAATATGCAGGCTTGTGCTCATCTGTGCACTATGTTTATGAAGGTAATGCTCTGAATGAAACCTCCATCCTGAGTGTTAAAACTGCAATAAAAATAAGATAATGCTAAATGCACTACAGAAGAAAATGCCGTAAACGATGGATGAACTAGAGTGTTAAGTGTAATAGCACTGTATTTGTAAACATTTTTGAGAGTCAGAAATAATTACAATAGCGTGCATTTTTCAAGTATGTCCTTTTCTTCACTCACACTCACCAGTATTACATTTATCAGTGACCAGATCAGGAATGAATTAATTGATCAGTTCAAGTTTTATATGGTTCTGCCATATTTGGAATTCATGTTAGGAGTATTTCTCAGCCTTGCTAAAAACTCTATATTCTTTTCCTAGCCTACCACTACCACAGTGCCTTAGCATGTATCATACATTTTTAGTTTCTTAGACAGTAAAAAGGACAGAAAGACAGGATAATGGCGGAGTCATGTTCCTCTCCATTACTGTAGTACAGACATATCCCAGTATTCATAAATATTATAGGAAGTGACATATAAGACTTTTGTGGTCCATTGTTAATACACATTGCAAGCATTAGCCAGAGCCATAAAACTGAATTGTCATAATCTTAGCTTGTGTTTACTCAGCTTGCCTTTAAAATTATTTGTTAGTGTATGGCTTATGAATGGCACACAGGACTGCCATACTATGTGACTTAGCTATGACAGTCTGTGTATGGTGATGAGTGAATGACAGTACCTGTATCCTGAACTTGATCTAATTTGATTTGAGCTAGTAAACTTTATGTTCATTATTCCCTGTACTCCCATCCTTCTCTGTATCTGGATGAACATTTTAACCAGCACCACAAAGTGTTCTATGTATATGAGTCCATCTGGCATTTGTGACAGAGACTATACTTAGCCGATGTGGGTAGTATATAGGGTGCTTTCAAAAATATGCTAATTACCTTGTTTCAATATGACTTTTATGGATCACAGCCAACACTGTTAACATCAACGCTGCTATCATTTTTTTTATAGAAAACAGCATAGTAGTCTGTTCTGCACCAGTGTGTCCAGCCAACCAGAGGTAGAGAGACTTGGGAAACCAGACATACTGAGAGGTGGAGTACCCTCACAGGTCTGGCTGAGCTGATACCTGAATGTGAGAAAGGAATTACCTACAACAGTCCTGCATCCTTGTTTTGGGTCAGGTACATGAACTATTGTTTTTAGTGGTGTGTGTGTGTGATTCCCCGGTTGCTATATACTGGTGGCTAGATACATGGTGGTGGGCTTGAACTCTGTACCTTGCGTGCAGGTGGCAATAGCCTGAATTCCCTACCCACCACCATCTGTAAAACATTTGTAGATTTTTGCCTCATATTTGTTCTGTTCTATTCTTCATAAAATCTGTGGTTTCTGTATTTTTTTTCCTTACAAAGTCAGTAGTGCAGTGGTAGCATTGTTGCCTGACAGCTACATGTTCTCTGGTTTGATTCTTGGCTGGGGTTCCTTCTGCATGTCCTCTCTGTGTTTGTGTGGTTTTCCTCTGGGTGCTCTGGTGTCCTCCCATCTTACAAAGACATGTGTCTGGAGTGTTTTTCCCTGGGCCTCTGCTGAAAATTTACTTTTTTTCCAAGTTCGACTTCCCTGGTTAACAAATGTTAAATAAATAAAAATGACAGGCATTTGAATTTCAGACTTGATATTCTTCAGAAGGTTCATGGTAACACAAAACCTTTTATTCTAGCAATTTTCTAAGTTTATAAGATGGCTATTTGAAATTTGTCCCTATGTTTTGGGACTGTATTCCCCCATTATTGGCTTCATCCAGGTTTTTTGTGCTAAGGTTGAGAGCTATGATGAGAACTGAACTTACTGAACATGTTTGGGGGCTGTATTACCACATTATTGGCTTTGTTCAAGTGTTTTGTGCTAAGAGGTTGACAGCTATGGTGAGAACTGAATTCACCAAATGGTAGCCATTTACGTTTCAGTCTTCCTCTCTTTCAGTGACTACTGGCACCAAAAGACTTTTAAATTCTCTAAAAAACAGTTATGCATTCTGATAAAGTCCACCATAGCATGGATGAAAGCGCTTAATGTGAATGTATTTGTGTTTTACTTGATTTATTTGGTCCATTAAAAGAAGTATTTTGGCTCACTTCGTGCATTGGCATTCATTTGAGGGCTGCATACATCAGTTTCCATTTGTTGCTTCAGCTTCTGATTTTGTGGATTTATGTTGTTGCCAGCTGTTTTTTTGACTGTGTTTTGTGCTAAGAGGTTGACAGCTATGGTGAGAACTGAATTCACTAAATGATAGCCATTTAAGTTTCAGTCTTCCTCTCTTTTACAAAACAGTTGATTTGGCATAGTGGTATATTGCTCTGACTGTTCTGCACAGGGTCCTGGGTTCAAGACTTGGCAGTGAAATGTATGGTGGTAATACAGCATTTTAATCTAGCAACTTTCCAACATTATACAAGCAATGTTTAAAATGTGTCCCTGGTTTTGGGGCTTTTGTCCCCTCCCCCAAATAAATTTTGGCTTTTTCCAGATTTCTTGTGCTGCAAAAGTTCAGAGATATAGCTGAGTGTCGAGTAGATTTTTACAAGGAGCTGAGAGCTGCAAGGGAACAAAAGTTTAGTTCTGTTTATGCTGAGTCTGATGCATTGTTAATAGCACAACAGGTAGTGTACTTGCTTTTGATGCAGAAGGCTGTGGGTTCTACTCCCACAGTAGGTAAATACATTGCTGATACTGTACTGTGTTGTAAAGGGGGTGGATGATGCAGTCCTTTTTGGTGAAGATACCTAGTAACTATGATCCTGTTATCAGTTTGCTATCCATTCCCTATTGCAATATTACTAGCAATTTATTCCTCAAGGGCAAGAGGCACTTTATTTGTAGATGAAACAATGAAATATAAAGTTGGTGCTAGCAGCAACCTCTTCATTAGTTACAAATCTCTTTAATGAGGAATTATTTAGATGACTTTTACTTCTTCAGAGAGAGTGCATATTTACTGATACTGATGGACTGCAGAAGTTTGATTAGACTTTTATGATGGAAATGTTCTGAATTGGGCAGTTTTGTCATTATTGGTGCATGCATTTTGTTTCATTGTTTACTGGAAAAATGTTCAAAACAAATTTAAAACACCCTCTAACAACTGTACTGTATGGTACAAGGAATATAATTTAATACAAACAGGAAGGTGTATTAAAGAGCACATGTATGTTTCATGTGCAAGGGGCCTATGATTTAAAAACAGCCCATGTTAATCTTTATCTGCCACTGGCAAAATGTATTTTCTTTGAATGTGAGTTTCAATGCTGTTTCAATGAATGTGAGATTCTAGAGCCGAGAAGTTTTAATGCTAAGTCTATTTTCACTGTGAGACTGCATTGTTTTGTTTAGCAGATATCTATTAGTGTTTGTGCTGTAAAATGCAAAATAAAACTTTCAAATGAAATCCAAATCATTGCAAAAGTAAAGCAGTATGCACATTGCAGTGTTTATGGTAAATGGGACGAAATAACCAAGGAATGGGACACTGGAATGGCTGCGGGGGGGGGGCTCCATTCGACCATGATTTTGTGAGGGGGGAAGGGCAACAAACTCAAAGACAGCCCTGGTTGAACTATACCTCTCACCTCTCCAGATTTTTGCAGAATGAATAGATTTTTGCTTCTTATTTTTGGTTTGTTCCTCATAAAATTTGTGTTTTTTTTTCAAATCATTTAGGAATGAAGTCACTAAATAATGACAGCCATTGAGTTTCAGACATCATAACCTTCAGAAAAATGCATGCTAAAGCAAGACCTGTTATTCTATCAACTGTCTTACGTTTATACAAAAGCAATTTTTAGTGTGTGTGTGTGTGTGTCTTTCGGCTTTTCCCGGTTAGGGGTCGCCACAGCGGAACTCCGGTCCGCTAATGATTGGCAGTAGAGTTTTACATGCTGGCTTGCCGGGCCTAACGCACAACCTTCAACGAAGGAACGCCCATTCACGCATGTCGTCACACAGTAGACGCTTTAACTGAGATTGTATATTCCCCTAATATATTTGGCCTTGTCCAGATTTCCTGCATTAAGAGGTTGAGAGTTATGTGCGAATAAATCACTTTATAGACTTAGGAATATCCAAGCCCTTTGCTCTCCCCCTAATAATCTGTCTGCAAAATGGCAATTTTGGAAGAAAACGTGGAGGGTTTACAATTATAAATAACTGTAATGATCAGAGATATAGATTACTTTTATTTCAGTAATGCGTGTAGATTCTCTTATTTTGTCAGCTGCTCAAGTTAACACTACTAATATCAAAAAGGTGTCCCTTCTTTGACAGGTTCCCAGTTGTATTGTATGGCAATTTTATATTTTTGCATCATATTTTTGGTCCGTTTTTTATAAAATTGTGGTTTTCTGGCAAATTAGTGGCAAATCATTAAAGATTGAAGTTAGAAAATAATGGCAGACATTTCAGTTTCAGATTTCATACCCTTCAGAAAATTCATACTAATGCAAGACCTACTACTATTCTATTATTTTTCTAAGTTTACAAGAGCAATATTTAAAAATTGTCCTTATTTTTGGGCCTGTGTCCCAATTCTGTATATGGCTTTGTCCAGATTTCTTGCTCTGAGGTTGAGAGGTATGAGTGTCAGAGCCATCACCATCAGCCAGAGACATTTCAAATTGTGACATACTTGTTGCACCCCACTCCCCCATGTAGCGACTCTGGATGTGTCCAAGCAAGGCAAGAAGCAGTTATGCAGTGTAAGTATGCATAGTATTCCCCCATCCAAGGTAGACACAAGTACGACAGTGGCTTTTCATCTGTCCTTGATTTTGCAGAATGCTCTGGTTTTCTGTCATATTTTTATACTGTTGATTTATGCTTCTTATTATTCAAAAAATGCATGCTGTTGCAGTGCCCTCTTGCTCTCTGTTTAAGTAGCAATGCTTTATTGACCATAAGGTAAGCTTGTCGGAGATTGTAAGATGCAAGTAAGCTTTAATAAGCATACTGTTGAATAACTACCAACATTGAAAGCCTTTTTGTTGTTGCCATGCAGAGAATATTTACATAACTAGATAACATATAAGCCTTAGGTACTGAAATGCATATGACAGTATTTGCAATAAAGGACAAGATTACAGTATTTTCAGAAGCTCATTACATTTGTTGGAGACTTGCAGTCATCTTTGCAGGCTTTACCCGGAAACTAAACTGCCAATCTATTGTGTGTGGTCCATAACATGTGCAGTAATCCTTTAAGCAACTTATCTTGAGTTTGTTTCTTATTTGCTGTTCATTTTTTACTTTGATCATGTCTTCCCCATGAAACAAGTAGATAGCTGTCAGGCAGAAGGTCTTTTTTCGATAAGAAACATTTTTACAAGTTGGGGTATCACAGAGATTGCTACTTTCAGCATGTTACTTGGTAATTTTATAAAGCTGAATATAAATTATAATTAGAACTGCAGTGCAAGGAGAAATGGTTTGAGTTGAGTGCTGCTTGTTTTTTTTATGTACTTGATTTTGACTGGCATTCCAGTAATGTATTTAAAAAGTATTTTTTTTTATGCCTCACAACCTTTGCGTTTCCATCTAGATATTAAGTAAGCTGTCATGTAGCCAATGCATTGAAATATTTTTTTCTTCTACACTTCATTTTATCTTGATTGGACTCTTGTAATGATGGTTTGGCACCCAGGGCAGCGTATTTAATTAAAGTTCCAGTTGTTGTGCTTTTGAGCATAGCTCCACCCCTTTCTAGCTGGCCACATAACTTCCCATTGGTCCCAACCAGTCAGCTCTCTCCTGCAGCCCCCCTTTAATTTGAAGTGACCAGCCACCACTGGTCTGACTTGATCAGTGAGGGGAATACCTTGGGGGTGGTACATACAGATCATAAGAATGCCATTCACAGACGGAGTTACAGACTATCTCCATGAAATTCCTTCCTGGAAAACATCTACATGGCCGTGTGATTAAAGAAACTGCTCAGTATAGATCAGAATAGCCATCTCCAGCATATTGCTGTAGTGAACATGTACAATGGCTATGTTCAACTGCCAAAGACAAATGTGGTGAGGGGGCAACCACTAGATACCACAGCTTACTTTCAAAGTGCCATAATGGTACCAACAGAAAAATGGGAATAAGAGGGTGGGAGATACATTATACTCCCAGGGAATACTTTAAATGATGAAATGGCACCAACATTCTAATGGAGACTGGGAGTGTGAGGGCATTCACTAGACCACCAGGGAATACTTAAATTATAGTAAAGGCAATGATGTCACTATTGGAATCAGAAGGTGGTGGGATAAACGTGACACCAGGGAATACTCCTTAAAGGGCTGTAAGGTATAGAATTCATAACTGAAATCAAGAAATAGGGGGAGACCACCGAATACCAGGGTTTGCAATCTAAAGTGCTGTAAAGGCACTGACAGTAGTAGTACAGGGATCGGGGGGTGGTATGAACCACTGGACACCAGGTAAAAGAGGATCAAACATCATAAGGGGATTCAGGAGGTGGTGGGAACCACTGGACCCCAGGACATAAACTTTAAAGTGCCATACTGGCAAAAACAGTTTTACGGGGATTGTGGAGTGAAAAGAACCAATGGACACCAGAGATTACTTTGTAAAGTGCTGCATTTGTAACAAAATCTTAATGGGAATCCAGGATAGGTGGATACACTAGACCACCAGTATAGTATCAACACCAGCAATGAAACAGGATTGGGGCTTAGGGATGCAATGGACCACAAAGGTCTAATACATAAGTACCATGATGGCACTAAAGTATTACAGGGTGGGGAAAACCACCAGGGAATAGAAAGGGCAGGGACAGGTACAGCGACTGTGATGTGTGTGTTTACCTGTGTGCATGTATGAGTGAAAGAGGTGTTGGGGTGGAATACAACTACGTATTTGAGCAGCAGCAACGTTACTGCCTCAATGTGTAGAGCAGTTATGGTCTGCATGTCACTGTCTTAACTGTTATTTAAGAAACATGCAATCGGCCAATAATGAGGTCTTACTTCACTGCAGCTAACATATTTTTGAATTCCAAGTAGGAATGTCATAGGAAAAGGGCCTTTCTGTTATGAGCTTTTGGAACTTTAATGAATTTCTGGACCAGAGTTCTATGATCTATACTATTGTGCACGTTACCCTTTAATATCTGTAACGACTTGCTTAAATGTTGTCCTTTCCATAGTATGCCTATAAATGTAGTCATTTTGTCCAGTTGTAGACTGCTTATTTCTGAACACTGTCACCAAGTACAGTCCTTCAGTGCTGAGTGCATGGGCAGTCCATCGGCAATGATCTGTTAATGGAGAGAGAAACGACAATGCTGAGAACACGGGCAGTCCATCAGCACAGATCTGTTAAATGAAAGAGCAAAGACAATGCTGAGAACACGGGCAGTCCATCAGAACAGATCTGTTAAAGGAGAGAGTAGAGACAGTACTGAGTGTATGGGCAGTCCATAAGCACAGATCTGTTAAAGAATAACAAGTATTAAATTGGTAAGTACGACATTATTGACTGAATTTAGTCCTCAGTGATTTACCAGCAACTTAAATGCTTCACTTGGGAAACTGCAAAACTATTTGGCAACATTTGTGCTGGTAAAGAGGCATGGGGAGGAATTGTAATGCCTTACATTCTGGGATTTTTTTTTCATCTGTGTGCTTACTATGAGACATCTGAGGTTTATTAATTCAACAAAGTAGATGTTACTGCTTGGTGTGTGTGTGTGTGTGTATGTGTGTGTGTGTGTTTGTGTGTGTGTGTGTGTGTGTGTGTGTGTGTGTGTGTGGGTATAAATACATTTATAACTTATAATTTGGATGTACAATGCTCCATCAACAATTATATGTTACAGCAAGTATGAAATATTAGCTTGAGGTGTTATTTTACCTCAAACATATGAAAAACGGTATATAATAAAAAAAGACAAAACTATTTAACAGATGGCCCATTCTCTAAGGGGTCCCAACACACCCCGAGCAGGCATTATTTTTCAGATAACACACCCAATGTCATGCATTACTGGCTGCTTGCCATGATGCATTATGTCTTACGAAATACTGATTTTGCAGTTATTTGATAAGGCAGATTGATTGCACCTTAACATGCTATGTTACGCCACTGTAATTTGTACCCAACTGTGATCCATAAAGATATCAGTCATCAGAAGTGACAATGGACCAGGATTCTTTAGCATACTATGAAAATGAGGGGCTCAGGTGCTGTGTGAGGTCCTGCCTGAGATGACCAACATCAGAATGTGGGAGTGGGACAAACTATGTATGTTACTGTGCTTGCCTGCAACGCAGGGTTCCCCATCCCCAGTAATAATTTTCCTACAGTGTTCTTCCGGTGGGAGGTTTTATCTTGAACTTGACAACTCTGGTGGGTTACTCATCACTGCCACTGAGAAACAAAACCCTATGTACCTATGAAGTGGTTAGAGATCTGGTATCATAAGTAGACTGCAACCTTAACTTTGACCACCATGTCTACGGTAATAAGGAAGGTTTTCTAAGTAGCACACTTTATTAGCAAAGGCATTACCTCTAGAACAAAGGAGGTCATAAACCCCTCTATACTCATCACTAATGAAGCCCATAATTGAGTATAACGCCCATTTTGGCATCTACCATACAAAGCACCTGCAACAAATGGAGACACCTCAGTCGTTTCTAACTAAGATGATCAAGAAACTCCAGGATGTGCCTTACACAGACACACTGAAGTCCCTGTCACTATACTCAGTATTGTACAGACTTCTTAGGAGATAGTTATGCCTGCTTACAGAGCAATCTCTGACTCAACCTAAGGAATTTGCTGCACATCTATAAATCAAACAGGACAAGGGACCTACATATGTCCTGCAACTTGATTAGAACCTGCTGGAGGGAAAGATATGTCTCCCAGTGACTTCTGCATAATTGAAATAGGCTGTCAGTTCATGTAAAGCAGAGCACCTCTATGACACTATTCAAAAAGAACCTGGATGAGTGGATGGGGCACTGTAAATTCTTACAGGGGATAGCACCCACAACCCTCCTGACATGGGCAGTCAATGCTAAATACAATCCTGGGTATTGTCCAGAGTATGCATGGTATTATACTGGGATGAAATGACTAGGCTTGAAATTACCTTCAGGTCAATAGCCTAGTAACCTGCTGTGATCCTATGATCCTATGAGTAAGGTAGCATGCTCTGCCCATGAATGCTGTAACATCCATTTGCACATAGTTGCATTCCTTAGCTTATTCTTTTGGACATGCCTCTCAACATCTTATAGCAAGAAATCTGGACAAACCATAAAGGTGGGACAAAGCCCAAAAATAGGGATAATTTTTAAATATTGTTCTTACAAACTTAGTAGATAGAACAACAGGTTTTGCATTAACATGAATTTTCTGAAGGGTACGAAATCTGAATCTCAAATGTCTGTCATTATTTTCTAATTTCAATCTTTAATGATTTGCCACCAATTTGTCAGAAAACCACAACTTTATGAAAAATGGACCAAGAATATGAGGCAAAAATCTAGTCATTCTGTGAAAATCTGTACAGTTGAGAGGTACGCTACTGGATCATCGCATACAACTGTGTTGTGCCATTTATGAATTGCATTATGACCCAAAGAATGAAACTAGCTTTTTATTACAAACAGTTAGCCCAGTTAAATAGCAAAATGCAGTGCATCTATGTACTGCAGGTACAAATATAGATTTAAAAACTTTAGTTAAAGCATATAAAAACTGTTAATATTAATTAAAAACAGATCAAGAAGAAAAAAAATTGTAACTTCTTTTTTCTTTCTGTATGTGCAGGAACTATAACTTCATCATCAGACTTCATTTGCTGGGACGCTTCTGACATTAATTTCAGTAAAAGTTCATGACCAAGACAGATTAGATTTTTTTTCTCAAAATTAATTAGATTTTATAGCAAATAACCATTAAGCACACCATTACCATTGCTCATTCTTCTTCTGCCATATTTCCAGATATGTGCAAAGATAGTAACATCATACCTTAATCCAAAAGGGCCATACAACACGTAAAATATTTCAGGTCAAATTCACTTCTTTCTCTGTATCTTTCTGTCTCAGTTATACAAAATTACAGAAAAATCCACAGATTGCAGATTAAAAATGTTAATACCTCATATTGCCTTTTTAAAAGATAAGCAATATGGACTGAGAAAGGGCCGTCGTCCCCTACACTGAACCACTGTAAATGGCTGCCACATTTAGAGATACGTATAACATGGAGCTGCCTGTGGTTGCATTCCTTGACCTAACCAATTAATTTAGAAGATATTATCATACTTTACTAAGAAATCAATGTTTGTTCCTAGGATAATATTTAAGTAGACCATTTTAGATGTAATCTAATGTATTACCGGGTCAACACAAGAAAAAGTAAAAAAAAGCCACTACTTTTTATCATAAATGACCATCTGCTCACTGACTGTTTAAGCTGACAACATGATCCTTTGAAAAATAGTAATAACTGTAGCCCCCACTTTGGCAACAAGTACTGGGTAAGTTTACTCACTGTAAACTTCACAAGAAATGTTGTTCATAATCGAAAAATGCTGGCAGATACAAAAGAAAAATTGGGCATTACAATTCCTGATGGCAAACATCAGTAAACTAAGACTGTCTACCAGCACTTAGGAGGTTGTTTGGATTATATCTTACCTTCTCCTTGAACATAAATTAAATGTTTTCCAAAATCATAACTCTACTGACATCTCAAAACTAAAAAAAAAATGTCACTCAAAGAAAGGTAGTTAATGAAGGAATATATTGCAACAGGGAAACACAAAAATATAAATTCTAAATACATTATCAATACCCTAAAGTCTTTTATGCACTTTGTAAACAAAAATCCGGATATAAAAGCATGGTCTTTTCTCATATTCCCAATGGCATATACACAAACTGATATTATAACTCAGGACTCAGTAGCAGTTAAAACAGTAAGAATGGTCTAAATTACTGGCATCAGCTGATAAACACTAATAAAGTATTAATGATAGAGAAAATTATTAGTGAGTTCAACATTGAAAATAACGTAACACTGCGGGGATTAATACAAACAGTTTTAAACCAACAGGAAATAATGTAGAAGTCTGTTAGGGAAAAAGTTCCTAAGTTCATAGAGCAGTTAATAACTCTGATGGAATTTCCCATAAATGGGAAAGGAATTTTATCAGTATTGTACAAATTAGTTAAAGAAACAAGAGTTCATAATAAACAAAATATATGGAAATACTATGAGACAGTTAATGGTAAAATGCCAGATGATAAAGATAGAAAACTAATGCTTACATCTCCAAAACTAACATCTTTCTCACTATACTGGCAACCTTTCACATGGCAATTTATACATAGAACATAATTATTACCATACAAATTAGAACTAATATATAATAAAGAAAATATATGTTGGAGGTGTAAATACCAATCAATAGCCAATTGGCAACACATGTTCTGTGAATGAAATTTACTTAAACAATATTGGGAAAGTATTAAGTATTTGTTTCAGACACTGTTCACTGATAATTTTCAACTTACAAAATCTCTAGTTTTGTTGAATACACCTGTGCCGTCTTGTGTTCCAAGACAAAAATATGTAATTTTGTGGACTATCCTTGATATTCCAGAACTGGAAAGCTGTAACTCCTCCCACTTTTAAACATTTGAAAAACATGATTTTATCAGTCTCACAGTTGGAATTGAAAAGAATCAGGAAAAGAACAGAATGACCTACATCCTTAAGCACTGCCTGACAGAAAGTGACTCAAGTGCTGGAAACAGAAGATTGTAATACATTTTAATCTTATTCAAAGATACATTCAAGAAAACATCGTTTTCCAAGTATAGGCATCCTATGTAAATAGTTGGTTTTGTAATGTTTGTTTTTGGAATTGTTTATCCACTTTAAGCTTTGACTATGTAAATATTTCTTTGATATACATCCTGTATATATCAATAAAAATGTTTTCAGTAAAAAAAAGAGAAGGCAGTTAATATCTGACCAAGTTATAATATTTATCTTCCACACACATTACCTTTCTTTTCCTGTCTGGATACATATTAATGCAGAAGATTTATATTTTAAATGTCTTATCAGCCTGATTAGCACTGCATTATGTTGTCCTGGCTTAAGCTCTACTGAAAAAAGATGGAGCTACAAATGTCAAAATTTTATTACTGCACAAAAATGTTGTATTTGCATATAGATTGATTTAGTTTGCATACCATCAGAACAATTCCAATTCCTTTTCTCAGCATTTTTCAATATCTATAATATGTGGATCTCAAACTCACAGACAACAGATCTAAAGTCAGTTTAAGTCAGCTTAAGACTATAATTCTGGATGAGGGAACCTGCTACACTATAGTCCTAACCACAATGACCACCTTTTAATTTGTTTTAATTTGTTTTAGAAATTGTGTTCCTAAGATAAGTATGCTATGGTTACTTGAATTTGAGATCCCATGTGATTTCCTCAGATAGAATAAATTCCTTTGAATATTCAAGTTTTTGTTTTACATATCTTATATGGGTCTGCCTTAATTAAACAAAATCAGAATCCGTCGAATACGAATCCGTGGACACAAACAGCAAAACGAGATAATGTCGAAGATGTAAAACCGCGAAATTTAAACAATGAAACTACACCAGTCGGCCAACCCCACTGCCCATAACATACTACCTACGCAAACACAACAAAAAACACATACATATACTAACCAATATCCTACTACTAACCCTAAATTAAAGCACCAAAACCCCACTTGTAACCCTACACTAAACCCCGCATACACAACTATCTATGCACTACCCTTAACCCCTCCCTAACCCTAAGGTCCGTAACTACCGCACATGTATCCTACAGAACTATACCCACACAAAGTAAATATTCCACACACATACACTTAACAAAACCCTACACTAAACCTTACATACATTACCTATCTATGCACTTACCTTAACCCGCACTCTAACCCTAAGGTCCGTAACTATCGCACACTTACCTTACAAAGCTATACCACAGATGGGCCAACTATGACAATTTAACATTTCCGATTTCGCTATTTAGTGCGTTTGACATTTCCGCGTTTCACTGTTCACATGTCGACGGATTCATATTTGATGGAGTCTGCTTTTGTTTAATTAAAGTAGACCCATCTTACATATAGACATTCACACAAATATATGCATTTATGTACATACTATATCTATATATATATATATATATATATATATATATATATAATGTGATATATGTGTGTGTGTGTGTGTGTGTGTGTGTGTGTGTGTGTGTGTGTGTGTGCATGTATAATACATATATATATATATATATATATATAATATATATATATATATATATATATATATATATATATATATATATATATTATATATTTTATATATATATATATATATATATATATATATATATATATATATATACATACACACACACACACACATATATTACATTGGATATAGATATAGATAACAGGGGTCTATATTATATCATCGAATGCTTAAAAAAGCGAACGCTGATTGATCAACCTAATTTAAGGGAAAGCTTATAATCTCGAACTGTCAGATCAGCGATTTTTTTCCCAGGGAAAAAAAACCCTGATCCAAAACACATACACACAACACAAGCACACCAAACAAACAGAAATCCACACACATACACCTAAAATCTGATACCTAACCCTACACTAAACTATGCACCCACCACTAACTACCCACTTACCTTAACCCAAACTCTAACCCTAAGGTCTGTCACTATCGCACACTCACCTCACCCGCTCCCTAACCCTAACTCACTTAAATCCACCCTAACCCTCATGTACACTCAATTGCACACACACCTAACCCGAGCCCTAACCCTAACTCTCCTGAATCACCCTAACACTCACATCCACACAATCGCACACTTACCTGAATCCAGCCGGTAACTTTCCACCATAACACTGAAAATACTGAAGCAACAGAAACGGACAACCAAATTCTTTCCCTAGCAAAAAATTCGAGTTTCTGCTGCTTCGATATTTTGCAGTTTCATGAAAATAAGTTTGATCAATCAGCGTTCACTTTTTTAAGCATTCGAGGATATAATATAGACCCTAATAGATATATACATATACATACATCAGTGTATCTATCTCTCTCTCTCTCTCTCTATTAATATATATATATATATATATATATATATATATATATATATATATATATATATATATATATATAAAGTCGTCACTGTTGAAGTGAGACCCATGTGCAAAAATGGGAAAAGGGGTTGTACATGGATGGATGTATAGATATAGGATAGCTACATATCTTAGCGATATTAACTGAACAGAGACCTATAGTGGAATCAAAAGGCTCCAAGACCATTTCCGTTGCTAAATTCTTGGATTATCAGTTAAAAATTGTTTGAGTGAATTTACTCATATTATCAAAGATTCACGGGACTGCTTAAAGAAAATTAAACAACAATATTATAGTAGTGACATCATTTTTACAACCATTGATGTCAAAGACCTGTTTAATGTTATTCCTCACCATGAAGGCATTGAGATGTTTTACAACTTCCTATGCCACCATACTACATTTTCACACTCAAAAATACTGACATTAAGGACTTTGATGGAACTGGTTTTGGAGAACAGCTTTTTGGTGTTTGAAGGACATCTGTTTAAACAAAGTTCAGGAATTGCAATGGGTGCAGCTTGTGCACCTTTTTTTGCCAATGCTGCTCTGACCCAGTGGGAATTGTCTAAAGTCTTTACATCAGATGGGATGTCACACTGTAGATTTTACGGACGATATCTGGACGACATCCTCATTCTTTGGAATGGTAGTCCATACCAGCTGTCAGAATTTCTACTATTCCTTAACACCAGTACTTTATTTTTGAAATTTACTATGGAGACACATTCTGAATCCATTAGTTACTTGGATATATTGATCAGTAAGGATCACACTAATAATCAATTTTGTTCGACCATCATTAGAAAGCCAACATACTCAAACTCCCTCCTCCATTTTGACAGTGGGCATCCCCTGAACCAAAAGAGGTCTCTTGTGAAGGGTCAGGGAGTGAGACCTGCCCGCATGATCAGCAAATTGGAGGATTTTTACAAGGAAAGGGATGTTTTATTGGGTATGTTGAGCAAGAGAGGTTATCCAGAGGATTTTGTGAAACCATCATTGGATGAAGTAACTAGAAAGAGAGTGGAAGGGCATTTTTTATCCCTTGTTAGGACTTGATATTTCCAGATTGTGTGCACGTCCAGAGAAAAGTGGACTGACAACTGGTAATCGTAGTAGTTATAATAATGGGTTGATACTATCCTGTACCCCACAATTCCCACTGATTCGTGACATCATTTCCATAAATTGGTTTATTTGAGAAGTGATGAGGCCATGCATGTTAAGGTAGATGAGGTACCTATAGTAGTGTACAAAAAGGATACTAGTGTTAAAAACCTACTAGAAAAAAACAAAGATAGGTATACCAAGAATGGTCTCAGTAAGATGACAAAATGTGGGGGATGCATCCAGTGTAAAAACATCTTGGAGGGTGACAAGGTTTATATATTAGGATATGGTTGGGTGAAATTTTATCAGAAGAATAACTGTGGCACCAAAATGTAGTTTATGCTGGTATATGTCAGGAGTGTTCTTGTTTTTACATAGGAAAAACAAAGAATGCATTTAGAACACGCATATACCAGCATATGTATGATATTGGGAAATGTAATCAAAAAAATGCATTGGCTAAACATATCCATACCCACCCAGGTCACCATTTTAAGTTTACAGTGTTAGAACAGCTTGTGGTGGATGACAGAGGTGGCCCTACTGATTTGCAGCTAGAATTTAAAGAATTATTATGGCAGCTTAGGGTCAATGCCACCACGAGTCCTGGATTAAATGAGGTTGTGTCTCTTAGTAGCTTCTTAAAGTTAAAAGCAGACTTTCACCTTTAGAGGTGAGAGTAGTGCAATCCTGGATATCATTATTATGTATTATATATGTTATACATCATAGATGTACAATCACATTTCGTAAATGAAGCCATTACAACCTCAAATCATACACATAAACACACAAAGACATACTCGGAGGCTCTGATCAAAAATCTACCAAAACAGCAGAGGCCACCAAAGCAGACACCCAAACAACCACCACCTCAGAACACAACACCTGCAACACATAGACCTCACAGTCAGAGTGTCAAACAGTCACAGCCCTTAAGGCCAAACACAATGCCAGACACACTAGTCATTGGTGACTCCATAGTCAGACACACTGACGTCCCGCTCACCAGACTGAGTAAGGAGAAGGTCACAGTAAGCTGCCTGTCGGGCGCTAGAATCCGCCACATAACGCAAGCACTCAGGTCTCTCAACAGCAGGTACAAATATGACTCAGTCATTGTCCATGCTGGTGTAAACGACCTGAGACGGACCTCCTTGGACTACATGAAAAGAGACATTGAGGAGCTCCTGATTATGTAGCCCAGGCAGGTATGACCCTGACCTTGAGCAGTATCCTACCTTCACCAAGAATGATGCCACAATACAGAGATAAGATGATCAGCTTTAACAATTGGCTTAAACACTGGTGTCATTCAAAGGGGATCCAGTATCTGTCTGCCTGGGATGACATGCTGGACAAGCCACGCTGCTTCAAGGGACGGCTTGCACCTGTCACCCCTGGGATTCGGATATTGGCAAAGGCTCTTGCCACCCCATAGTGCCTTTTTAGGCAAGGCTCAAATTCTAAACCTACCACCCTAGAACACAAAAAGGAAAAAACTAAGGGTAATGCTGCTCAATGCCAGAAGTCTAAATCTCAAAATGCACGCACTCGAGGCCCTTCTCAGTATGGAGAACATCGATGTCTGTGCTGTGACAGAAACCTGGTTCAAGGCTCCTGAGAGCACCCCAGCGCTATCAGGTTTTACCTCATATCATGCGTTCCGGCCCCAAAATCCAGACAATACCAAGAAAGGAGGGGGGGGTATCCATATTCATCAAGGACACCCACACCTCAAGACTGGTGGCAACGCACGATGCATCGGAGACCATCCAGGTGCTATTAACCATAGGCAAGACTGCTCTGCAAATTGTAGCATGTTACAGGCCACCCTCACAAACTCAGGAACCTCACATGGCCTTCCTGAAAACACTAGAGGGGATAAATGTATCACCAAACTCCATCATACTAGGTGACTTCAATTACCCTAATATAGACTGGGAACACTACTCAAGCCCAAACACCCTAGCCCAAAAGTTCCTGGAATTCATAAACTCAAATGCCATGGAACAACTAGTCACCATCCCCACAAGAGGAGATAACATACTTGATCTCATCATCACGAACATGGGAGCACAATGTTCAACACCAGAAGTATACCCCTCACTGGTGAGATCAGATCACAAACTAATCTCGCTGGAGGTCCTCATCCCACCCCCACCTGAAATAAAAAAGACCACAGTAAAGATCTTCTCAAAAGCCGACTTCACACTTCTAAAGACTAGTGTGGTCTCTTTTAAGGCCCCCGAGCCGGTGGAAAACAGTACTCAAGCCACTGAATCACTTACAAATGCCTTCTACCAGCACCTGCAGGACTGCATGGATAAGGCAATCCCAAGCAAAACAAAGACTCTTTGTACCAAAGGCAAGCGTCCAGTCTGGTGGACCCCAGCCATAAACAAACTCTACAACAAAAGGAGGAAGCTACTACAAGATAGAGCAAAATCCTTAAAAGGTAAGACACCCTTGATCACTATAAGTAAAAAACTAAGAGCTCTCATAAAATCATCCAAAGCAAATTTCGAGAGAAAAATAGCTAAAGACTCAAAAGACAATCATAAGGCCTTCTTTAGCTATGTTAGAAACCTAGGAGGAAACTCCCAGATATGCTCAGAACTAGTTCAAAATGATGTGAAGATTACTGATCCTACAGACATTGCCAACATACTGGCTGACAGGTTCAGTGCAAACTTCTCCACTACTGATCACCAAAAGGAGAGATATCTATATCAAACGATTGCAGCCCCCCAAACATCTCCAGCTCCCAAGTGAGAACTGCTCTCTCCAAAGCAAAAACCACAGCATCCATGGGACCTGATGGTGTCCCCGGCTGTGTGCTCCACGAACTCAATGAGGAATTAAACCCACAGCTAGGACAGCTGTTTAATCAAAGTCTTACCTCTGGATACGTACCCAGGGAGTGGCGCACTGCAACTGTGGTCCCACTTCACAAAGGCGGTGCCTCCACCGACCCTGGAAATTACCGGCCCATTAGCTTGACAAGCCTTATCTGCAAAGCCATGGAGAGGATCATAATGGACCTCATAAATAAAGACATAGGGAATTTGCAGACTTTGGATCCAACCCAGTTTGGCTTTGTCAAAGGCAGATCATGCCTTTTAAACTTGGTTGACTTTTTCGAAACAGTCACCAAAGCCATTGATGAGGGAAAGGCAGTCCATACAGCCTACCTTGATCTGGCTAAGGCCTTCGATACAATACCCCACTCGGATATCATTGAAAAACTCATCAGCTTAAATGTTAACCCATACATCACAAGATGGGTTGCAAACTGGCTGAGTGACAGAATCCACCGGGTCAGAGTTGCTGGCGCCATGTCAGACTCAAAGCCTGTCACAAGTGGTGTCCCACAGTGCTCAGTCCTGGGCCCACTCTTGTTTGGCATCTACTTTTCCGAAGTACAAGCAAACACAGGAGGGTTATGGCTGACAAAGTTTGCAGATGACTGCAAACTGGGCGCCATAGTAGAAAACACATCTGACACAGATATCCTTCAGAAGGGTCTCACAGAAACGGATAACTGATGCCAGAGCCATGGCCTAAAGTTAAATGCCAAAAAATGCATAGTCATACCCTTCGGGAAAAACAAGGTTACCCCTAGCTACCAAATAGGTGGCAATCCACTGAACACAGAAGAAGTTATCAGGGACCTGGGGACCCAGGTTGATAGTACTCTGTCATTCGACACCCATGTAGCTAAAGTAGTTAGGAAGACCTTCTACATTGCCCACCTTATCATGAAGGGATTCTCATCTAGATCAAGGGAGGTCATAGTCTCCTTTACTCATCACTCATCAGACCAATGATTGAGTACAATGCCCCATTCGGAATGTATCTGACCCGACACTTGCAGCAGCTGGAGAGGCCACAAAAGTTCCTCACCAAAAGGATAAAGGGTCTCAAAAATCTGTCCTATGCTGCCCGACTGAAAGAACTCCAGCTCTATTCAGTCGCTTACCGCTTGCTCAGAGGTGACCTTTGCCTAACATACAAGGCCATGTCAAGCCCAGATTTGATGAATATGCTTCACCTCAAAAAATCTAGATCCATCAGAGCCACAAGGGCGGGAGACTTAAACCTCGACACGGCTATTAATAGGACGTGCTGGAGGGATAGATTCATCACCCAAAGACTCCCTATGCTGTGGAACAAAATCCCGGTACATGTGAGGCAGAGCACCTCGCTGGCCTTGTTCAAGAGAAATCTTGACCAATGGATGGGAGATCGCAGATATACCCCAGGGATTACCTCAGTGTCACTGCTCAACAGAGGCACAGCAAAATAATGGGTATAGTTCCCCATACTAAAGGGGTGGCGTAAGCCACAAAACGAAGGGCTAGGCTTGTAAATGCCCTCGGGCAGATAGCCTAGTATGAACCTATGAACCTATGAACCTATAATCACAATTTTAAATTTTTAAAAAATATATATAGGAAATTTGTGTTTGTCTTGGCCTATTTATGGCTAGTTTTATGTTTCATTATGTTTACATTGTAATTGCAAGGGAGTCTGTGTTTGTAAAAATATTTGAAGATATTTATTTCAATTACATATGTTAATTGGTTAATTAATTATGTTATAAAATGACACTTGGTAAAGTGGCTGTTATTCTGAGGAAGTCAAACAGTAATTTTGACAAAAGTGCTTAATTAATTTGTATTGTTCTGCTACCCAGTTCGCATTCGTGTTTTTTGTTCCTTGGTTTATTTTCATGGATTTATATATATTTATATATATATATATATATATATATATATATATATATATATATATATATATATATATATATATATAGATATGTGTGTGTGTGTGTGTGTGTGTGTGTGTGTGTGTGTGTGTGTGTTTGTGTATATAATACACACACACACACACACACACACACACACAAAATATATATTACATTGGATATAGATAATAGATATATACATATGCATATATCAGTGTATCTATACATATATATATATATATATATATATATATATATATATATACATATATATAAAATTGTCACTGTTGAAGTGACACCCATGTGCAAAAATGGGAAAAGGGGTTGTGGATGGATGGATATATATATATATATATATATATATATATATATATATATATATAGGATAGCTACATATCTTAGCGATATTAACAGCACACAAAATAAGAGTGCATTATATAAACATATTATTGAACATGCAGCTGCCCACTTTATTTTTGTTGGTTAGAATGTTGTGACAGAACAATGTATCCAAACTGACTGAACATACATTTTTGGATTATAAAGAAAGGCTTTGGATAATAAATTTGCGGGCTATTTATAAACCAGGCCTTAATAAATATTGGTAGAATATGATGATTTTTGATCATTTATGGCAATTATATGCATGTCATGTGTATTTGCATGTTTATGTGTATATTCATACACACATGCACTTATTTTTATTTCTATATGTATGTATTATATTTTTCTACATGTTGAAGCTACTGACTGATAATCATATATTTATTATGAATATATTTTGTTATATTGGGCTTTTGTACATATTGACATTTAATTTCTATGTTATGCATTGATGCATATGTAGTACAGTTTGGTTACTGTCACTTTAAACCATTATTTGAGTCATTTTGGAAAATGAGATACAATACTGTATTGATGATGCCACAGGGCAAAACAGGTGTGCTACTATAGCTTTGAACTGAACTGTGAACTGTTGCGTGCTGATTACTTCATTGCTCTGCACTGAGGTAAAAAACTTAAGAAAAGAAGCATTTTTCTACATTTCTCATGGTGGATTTATTTTTTACAGTATCTTCTCAGCAATTCTGGTTCCATAGAGAGTTCAAAAACCAAGAAAACAGTGCCTTTGACCAAGAAATACTCCTCCAAACTGAATAATTCCACTAGTTTTATTGACAGAAAAAAACGACATTAACGCTGTTTCCACTCAATTGCGTTTTCGTCCAAACAGGACTTCATCAGATAAAATCAAGTATCAAATCAATTAATTATATACTTTTACCAAGTTAATTAATTCAAACCAATCCAATGAAAACCCTCAATTTCATTTAAAATCAGCGAATCAACTTCTATATAAGGATTCATGAATATTCATTAGTTGAATATAAGAAAAGTGCAATAGTGCTTATATATCTTTACCTATCTAAAAACAAAGTTTTCTAAAAGTATTCATCAATATATAATTAAATATGAATAATCTTTTTCATCTAATAAATACATTAAAAACACATTAGCTAAGAAGACTTCGTAAATTTGAAAAATGAATGAAAAAAACATTTCATACAATATAGATACGAAAATACATTCATTTTGACAGCATTTCATAGCTTTAATACCTAGCTCCCTCTAGTGTTTACTTGCTATTATTACATTAAATTTTGTTTGCCTTCAATTTTAATAATGACACTATAGATAAAAAGTCATTTAAGCCTGGTTCCCTTCCTGCTTCCAGGCTAACCTGCCACCATAACTCTTTACTTTCAAGAATGTCCTCCCAAGGGCCACCTCTAGTGTCCAATTTGATTTGTTCTAGCACTGTAAATTGAAATTTATACCCACTACAAACCTTACTATGTCTGAAGAGTGCATTCGTTTCTTTACCTCTAATAATGTCATATGAATGCTCATAAATCCTCTTCTTCAAACATCTTTCTGTCTTTCCTACATAAAAGGATTGACATTTCTCACATAACACTAAGTATACCACCCTGCTGGACTCACAATTGTAAAAATTTTACTTATAATTTTCCTTTTTCTACTATCAATAAAAACCTCACTTGTATTCATAATATAAGGGCATTGTTGACATTTACCACATTTATAGGTTCCTTTCCTTTTGTTAGTACCTCCTAAATTATTAAATTCTGCTCTTTCTATCATGCTCTTCAAATTTTGTGCATTTCTGAATATTAATTTAGGTTCTATCCTTCTTATTTCATCTATATCAGTAAATGATGAAAATATACTCCATTCTCTTTCCAAAATTTTCTTCAGGTTGAGATTTACCAAATTATACTCTACAACTAAACTTTTTTGATATCTTTCCATCATATTAGTTTCCTTTGCATTTACTTCTTCATTGTCATTATTTAACCTTATCCCTTTAATGGGTTTAAACCTACTGCTTCTTCCTTCTTCTATCTCTTTTCTCATTTTTTCTACAAAATTTTTGGGGTACCCCCTTTCCCCAAACATTTTTTTCTAGTTTGTTACATTCATTTGTGAAATCAGTTGAACTACTGGTCAGGATTTAATAATTTAGGAGGTACTAACAAAAGGAAAGGAACCTATAAATGTGGTAAATGTCACCAATGCCCTTATATTATGAATACAAGTGAGGTTTTTATTGATAGTAGAAAAAGGAAAATTATAAGTAAAGGTTTTTACAATTGTGACTCCAGCAGGGTGGTATACTTAGTGTTATGTGAGAAATGTCAATCCTTTTATGTAGGAAAGACAGAAAGATGTTTGAAGAAGAGGATTTACGAGCATTCATATGACATTATTAGAGGTAAAGAAACTAATGCACTCTTCAAACATAGTAAGGTTTGTAGTGGGTATACATTTCAATTTACAGTGTTAGAACAAATCAAACTGGACATTAGAGGTGGCCCTTGGGAGGACATTCTTGAAAGTAAGAGTTATGGTGGCAGGTTAGCCTGGAAGCAGGAAGGGAACCAGGCTTAAATGACTTTTTATCCATAGTGTCATTATTAAAATTGAAGGCAAACAAAATTTATTGTAATAATAACAAGTAAACACTAGAGGGAGCTAGGTATTAAAGCTATGAAATGCTGTCAAAATGAATGTATTTTCGTATCTATATTGTATGAAATGTTTTTTTCATTCATTTTTCAAATTTACAAAGTCTTCTTAGCTAATGTGTTTTTAATGTATTTATTAGATGAAAAGGATTATTCATATTTAATTATATATTGATGAATACTTTTAGAAAACTTTTGTTTTTAGATAGGTAAAGATATATAAGCACTATTGCACTTTTCTTATATTCAACTAATGAATATTCATGAATCCTTATATAGAAGTTGATTCATTGATTTTAAATGAAATTGAGGGTTTTCATTGGATTGGGTTGAATTAATTAACTTGGTAAAAGTATATAATTGATTGATTTGATACTTGATTTTATCTGATGAAGTCCTGTTTGGACGAAAACGCAATTGAGTGGAAACAGCGTTAATGTCGTTTTTTTCTTTCAATAAAACTAGTGGAATTATTCAGTTCAGAGGAGTATTTCTTGGTCAAAGGCACTGTTTTCTTGGTTTTTGAGTTTTTTTCTGGTGCCTAACACTTTTCATTGGTTTTGGTTTTCCATAGAGAGTTGCTTGTGTGCCGTTCTGGATTTTGTGGTTTTACAGATATATGTGTGTGTGTGTGTGTGTATATATATATATAAATATAAATATATATATATATATATATATATATATATATATACACATATATATATATATATATATATATATATATATATATATATATATATATATATACATATACATATACATACATACATATACACATATAAACACACACATACATGAATTATGTGGTTTAAATTGACATTTGTTTGGTTGACTTAATTTGGTTAACTAAACTGATTGTCGATCAGTGTGAGAGACTGTACGCTTATCAGGGTTGGGAAATATGCCCTTTCACTGAAATTGTGTGACTTTGGAGTTAGTATACATAATTTGCAGAGGGTGTGGGCACTGCAGTTGTGCAAGTAACCCTCCAAAAACAACTTTTTTTTATTTTTATTTCTAGACTAAAATATTGCATGTACCCAGTTTTTTTTTCTGCATATGTGTGGTAGCAGAATTGATGTTTGGAAGTTTGCCATAAGTGTTACCTGACTATATATCTTTTTCCATATCTATATATGTGTGAGTGTGTGTGTGTGTGTGTGTGTGTGTGTGTGTGTGTGTGTGTGTGTGTGTGTGTGTGTGTGTGTGTGTGTGTGTGTGTGTGTGTGTGCGCGTGAGTGTGTGTTTATGGATGTTCTTTAGTCTGCTGAACAGTCAGTTGTTTGATGTGAAGTGCAGTTCATCAAAAGTATTCTTTATCACGTCCTGGAAGTGTTAAAAAGCAGATTATTCAGTGTTTGTGGTTGCAGTAACTGTGGGATGATTAGGTTTTAATGTCAAGACTTTTGGATATATTAATATGTTTTGGAGTTCAGGATGTGAGTATCTGCAGGTTAATATTAGTGGAAGGGCTTGACCAGGTAACAGATTTACTCTTGCACATGTAAACTGGTTATGTGAATCCATGTGCGTGTCTGAATGTCTTGACAAATGATATTGTTCTAGAATGAGCTTTTCCAATGGTATGATGTAGGTTTTAGGTTTAGATGCAGGGATATGGCTTAGGTTAGGACATCTTAGTAAGGTCCTGTAGTCAGGCAAGGAGGGGGATCCCAAAAGAGAAGATCATAACTAGACTGACTTAGTCCATCAAAAATATAAGAATGGATACACTTTAAAATACGCAAACACTGAAGCAATCATGTAGTCTTGCTTAATGCTAATTCAGACTAGTGGCCATGCTTATACTTCTGCATAATGCCTAGGGCATTTATGAATTACAGGTGATTTCTTAGGGCAGACTGATAGAAGGAGGATAAAAGCAGTAGTCAAATCAATTATAACAGTTGATTGGAAGCCCTGCCAGACAGGATTTAGCATGTGGAAAATGAAGAAGTTAGATTGTTACAGTAGAGAAATCAAATATGATGGCTGGTAAAATGTTGCTGGACAGAAACATGAATGGGATACCACAAGTAATACAACGTATTAGCAGTGGTGAACAGGAGGGATGCATTGGATGCAACAACTATACAGACAGGTAGACAACAGTGAAACAGTACATTTTGTATTTTGGAGAGAGCATTCTATAATGCTTGGTTCTGGAGATTCCCTTGGTTATCTCCTGTTTGGCAGTACTGCATCTGACACCATGAGTGGCATATGCTGTGTTAGCCTGGTACTAGCTGGAAAGCATGGCTGCTCATTTCTAGTGAAGAGTAAGGAGGAAACAGCTCTTATCATTCCTGCCTCAGGAATACTTATTACAGATATTCTAGGCATACCCATGCAACATTGTCAAAAATAGCCACAGCACTTCTCACATTCATGCTGTGGCACATAGAAAATGCATTGCACTCCTTGGCAACCCTCAGAAGCAGCAGACCACTATGTGAGCAGATTTGTCTGTGGTACTAAATGTTGTCTACTGCATGCTTAAAACTATCAATTATAATTAGCAGCTCTGGGAATGATATATGTGGCTAGGAAGTCATTCATCACTGTCAGTTTGTATATGACACTGATGGCATTGTTATAATCATGCCCTGCTATCATGTGGCCATGACGACATGACACAGCTACCGCAAATCCTTTATTTATCCCATAAGTGACAGTCTCTACTGACTACAACAATGACTGATAAGATTCAATTATCAACCCAACACTATGCTGCTGAGCAGAGATATGATCTGGTATGTAGGAAGGGACTTTGACACCCTAAAGGAGCAGCTCATGTGTGTGTAGGTACTTCATAAATATTGCTATAATGTACACAACAAAATGCATTTGAGATGTTCCTAGCTTATGTCATATTACAAAGTATGTGGCTACCACATTAGCTGGCAGCAGAACATCATGTAATTAGCATGTCACATGAGATGGCTGAGTGTGGCGTATGCCACTACTACAGGGCATACGTATACAAGGCATAGTCATCTCAGACATGTAGTATGATAAATTGATATCAATTTGCAAATAAAGAAGCGAAGGTTACACATAACATAGTTTGTGTTTCAGCCACTGCAACAGACATTTCCACTGAGTGTGCCTACACCAACATTTAACTATGTCTTAGTACTCCTATAATGGTGGACGTATGTACTGGCAACTAGTTGTGCAGGTACCTGTCAGAAGTCACAATCTGAGGACCCACCAGTGGATATCCAAGAAAAGGTATTCTAACATTGTGTCAAGTTAATTGTAGAAGTCAATAGTGCCTATGTCTTTAACACGGGTTTTGCAACGGGGTTGTAAGTCCCAGTCTCACTGCTCTTAGTGTTTGTTTAGTCAGAGATTGATGGGTCACACTTGATCTGGAACGTGATGATATATTATATTATATTATATTATATTATATGATATTATATTATATTATATTATATTATATTATATTATATTATATTATATTATATTGTATTATGTTATATTCTGGCTGCCTGTTGAAATGTTGACACTCAAAATGTTGAGTGCCATCAAGCCAAAAAAGACCAAAAACAACAAAAAAGAACAGCAAATTCTGAAAATTGATCTTCTGCTTTATAAACAATCCTCACCCCCCCCCCCCCGTTCATCATCTATACTAATGAAGGATGAACGACATGGTGCCAGAATGGGATCCAGATTCCCCAGATAAGCTACCAATACGACTAAGTTATGAGTGGTGGAATATAGAGGAGTGAATCATCCTTACTGCATGTATAACTTACAAATCAGGTCAGAAATTAATTTCAAGTATTAAAACTTGCTCAAATTATTTCTTATTTGCAAAATATGAAACAAAGCATTGACAACGTTCTAAATAATTTTTTAAGTAACAGAAATATCTGAAACTGTGACATATTAATAGAAATATCCAAAATAATTACAGAAATTATTTGAAATAAACCCTGAATTGCATAAAATGTATAAAATAAGGGAAGCAACCACATTTTTTCACTAAGCATTAATTTCTCACATTAATCGACTATTCTAGTTGTCTGAAGTGTATGAAGTGTTTGCATGTTTGTGCAGTATTACAGTACACTTATTTCACAAAATACAGGCATTTCAAAACATATTTCACAAAGTACAGTATTTCAAAGAGTTTATTGTGCATTTCAATGTTATTACAGGCAAACATAGCAGCTAGCAAGGGCCATATTACTACAGTGTGTTTGGGCATAATTTGTTGGCATGGCAGATGGATTTTGGAAACCAGGTCCACTTGTGTTTGACAATACTACTGGAAAGAATTGGAGAGTGTTCGAGCAAAAGTGCAATATTTTCATACAGGCTGCATTGTTTGATAAAGTTGACCATACGAAGGCATTTATTCTGCTTAATTTAGCTGGGTCAGAAGACATAGAAAGACGATGTTCATTTGTGCATGCTCTGCTGTATTTGCAGGAGAGGGGGAAACAGTCATGTAGTAGTACAGGCTGAGTCAAGGGAACACCCTGAATAGCCCCCAGCCAGACCATCCTAGCAAACAAATGTTAAATAACAATAAACAAATAAATTAGAATGGAAAGGCACTTATTTTACACAAGGGATGGAAAGCCTGGTGAAACTTTTTCAGCATGTATAACAGATTTGAGAAACAAAGCTAAATTGTGCAGATTTGGTGATTTAAGAAATGAGTTGATAAAAGGCAGTCGAGTGTAGTATCAAAGATGATGTTGTGAGAAAGGTTTTGCTCTGTGACAGTGATTTAACTTTGAATAAGGACACTGAGATTTGTCAGAAAAGCACACAGATATGCTTACAAATGAGAGATGCATGCTTCCAGTAAATTCTAAAGCCAATGTTGACAGTATGCAGCACGTGGTTAAAAGAAACAAGCCCAAGCACATGACAGCGACTGTAACCCCTGCAAAAGTACTTGGTAAAGCCTGTAGCTTTCTTGTAAGTTCCAAGATGTGCTCTGGAAATTGTACAGTCTCAGGGAAGCATAAAAGTGAGTCAGAAAACTGAAAGAATGTGCCCCCATGCAGTTTTATTACTAACTGTTGTAATTGAGGTGGAAATCATGAGCCTAAAAGAGAAAAATATTTAGCTTTTGATCAGCAATGTCACAAATGCATTAAGTGGAATAATTTCAAAAGGTTTTGTAACTCAAAAAGGACACATCCTTTTATTAAAAGGGAATATTCCAAGAAACAAGCTGATCACTTAGAAAGCTGTGACCCTACTTTTTACTTTGATGGTGTGTCAGTGCTACATGAAACAGTCAATGCAGTAGATTCATGGGCAAGGAATTAAGTATTTTGTACCGTTCAGATAAATGGAAATCCAATAGTGCTCAAAGTTGACACAGATTCAAAGTGCAATGTTATGTCAGCAGAAAAAATTGCTAGAGTATGTGCTGATGAGAAGCTTGATTTGGCAATGTGTGTGAAGCTTGTTGCTTATGGTGGTGAAGAGATTCAAACAGAAGGCTCAGTGGTACTTTCATATTACTCTGCTGGGAGAAACTACAACTTATTTTATGTGGTCAAAAGGCACATACAGTCATTATTAGGGCTAAGAGACAGTTTGAAAATGGGACTGCTTTCATTTAAAAAGGAAGTCTATCTTGTTAGCTTAAAAGACCTCATTCCTTTGCCCAGTATATTTTCTCTACCTATGCTGATCTTTTTGAAGACACATAAGCAAGCTTCCAGTTGTGTAATCCATGAAGTTAGAGCCAGATGTTAACCCAGTTGGCAGGCCAGCCCAGAAAGTTCAAGTAGCTATGCAGAACAGAGTCAAAGCCAAGCTAGATAAAATGGTGCAACAAGGTGTGATTGGTCCAGCTGAAGAACTGACTGAATGAGTATCTTCCATGGTGGTAGCTCATAAGAAAAGCTCAGATGATATTAGACTATGTATTGATCCAGGAGATTTGAACAAAGCATTGAAAATACCTCATCTTCCAATGCACACAGTTGAAGAAGTTGCAGCTCTGATGCCAAATGCTATTGTTTGTCTTAGATGAAATGAATTCATTTTGGCAAATTTTGTTTGACAAGAAATATTCATTAATAACTACATTCAGTACTCCTTTTGAAGGGTACAGATTTTTGAGAATGTCATTTGGGATAAATTCTGTCAGTGAAATCTGTCAGTGTGCAATGCAGGAATTTCTTTTCTGGGTATCCTTGTGCTATTATAGTAGATGATATTCTAGTAGAAGGTAATAATCAAGCTGAGCATGACAGAAACCTCAAGAAAGTTCTGGAAAGAGCACGTCAAGTGAATCTTAAGCTGAATCCTCAGAAGTGCTAATTCAGGTTATGAGAAGTTACTTATGTCGGTAATTTATTTACCAGTTCAGACTTTCGACCAGATCCTTCAAAGCAAACAGCTATTCTTGAGATGCCAGCTCTAGACAATGTTCAAGCCCTACAACATTTTCTTGCCATGGTTAACTATCTAGACAAGTTCACTCCAAACATGAGCCAACTAGCAGCACCACTCAGAGAATTAATACTTAAACATATATCCTGGTCATGGTTGGAACAACACCAGAGAACATTTATTATCCTGAAACCAAGAATTGCCAGTCCACCAACTCTCAGAAACTGGGTTCACAGCCCAGTTACTCTCTCCTGTGAAGCTTCAAAATTTGGTCTTGGTACAGTCATTCTTCAAGAGGGTCAATCTGTTGGCTATGCATCCAGAAGTCTAACTCAAACTGAAATGCAGTATGCTCAGATAGAGAAAGAACTTTTGGCAATTGTTTATGCATGTTTGAAGTTCCATGGTTATATTTATGGTCGACTTACTATCTAGATGGAAACTGATCACCACCTTCTAGTCACTATTTTAAGAAAGCCAATGCATACAGTTCCAGCCAGACTGCAATGTATGGTGTTGAAATTGCAAAAGTATAATTTTAATCTTGTCTACACAAAAGGCAAACTTCTTTATCTTGCTAATACATTATCCAGTTCACCTAGACATACCACTGAACAGCATGAGAATGTGCAACTTGATTTTGAAGTCATGGAAGTGAGAAGTTTTTCTTCCACACATCTTGTAGAGCTCAGAAGTCATACAGCCACAGATCCAGTTCTACAGAAGCTCAACCACTTTATCAATCAAGGATAGCGGTCAGAGCAATCTAGTTTATCTCAAGCAGTGCAACCTTATTTTTCTTACAGAGATAAGATTTTTGTCTGACAATGGTATCATCATGACAGGTCCAAAAGTAACTGTTCCAAAGTCCTTGTGACAAGATTATATTACTATCTTGCATTGTGGCCACCCAGGAACTGATTCTATCAAAAGAGGGGCGAGAGGAATAGTATTTTGGCCTTCCATGTCACAAGACATTTGAGCGATAACTTTCATCTTGTTCTGTGTGTAATAGTAGAGGTTAATAGGTTCATAGGTTAAAACTACACTAACTGCCCTTGTGAGCCATTTTAAGCATAGCCAATTACCCCATGTGAGAATCAAACCCTGCACCTTGCGTCTGTAAGGTAAACACCTTAACCATTACACCATCCTCCCACACCCTTAAAATTGGTCACAACAACAGAAGGAACCACTTCATCTAAACCAGATTCATGAACTACTTTGGTCGACAGTAGCTACTGACATTTTTGAATGGAATGGTCAACATTACATGGTGTTAGTAAACTCTTATTCCAAACTGGTTTGAGATTGACCTACTTCCTAATCTAGCAACCAGTACTGTCATTACTAAGATGAAGGATCATTTTGCAGTCCATGGTAGTCCACACAAAGCTATTTCTGACAATGGTATGCTGTTTACTAGCCAGCAATTCAAACAATTCACCAAAGAGTGGGACTTTATCCATGTCACTAGTAGTCCTGAGTACTCAAAGTCAAATGGTTTGGCAAAACGTGCAGTTCAGAGTGTGAAACAGTTACTAGAGAAGTCAAAATGAGATAATGGTGATGTTTTCTTGAATCTCTTCTTATTCTTTCGGCTTTTCACGGTTAGGGGTCGCCACAGCGGATCACCTTGTCCGCTCATGATTGGCAGTGGAGTTTTACGATGTCGAGTTGCCAGCCCGGTGCCCAACCTTCAACAGAAGGCACACACATGCACACACTCACACCTAGGGCCAATTTACAGTGTCCAATCCACCTGCAGCATGTCTTTGGGATGTGGGAGGAAACCGGAGCACCCAGAGGAAACCTACACGACTACAGGGAGGACATGCAGACTCCGCACAGAAGGCACCCGAGCCGAGGATCAAACCGGAGAACCTCTTGCTGTGAGGCAGCAATGCTAACCACAAATCTCAGAAATGTTCTTCATGATAAACATCTTGGTTCACCTGCCCAGAGACTTCTCTCGAGACAAACCAGAACTACCTTACCAGTGAGCAGTAGTTTATTGGTTGCAAGTGCTAAAAATAACACATCGGTGAGAGCCTATCTGTTAAAGAAATGCCTAGCCCAGAAGTCCTATTATGAGAAGTCCAGCAAACTACTCAATCCATTACCTGAAGGAAAGACAGTGAGAATGCAAATGCGCAAAGGTTATTATCAGATCGGAGTCATGAAGAGTATTTGCCCAGATCTGAGATCGTACATTGTGGAATCATAAGAAGTAGAAGTTTAGGTGGAATTGGAAACATTTGATGCCAGTGTCCAAGCCTGTACCACAGCACTTAGCCTGTGAAAAAGAATCTTGTCTAGCATTCCATTTCCCGAAGACATTTCCCTGTTCCTGAGATGAGTCCTGAATTTCCTGATATGAGTTGTTCACAGAAGACTGTCTCTGCTGCTAAACACAGTTCTGATTACTATATCACTAGATCAGGTTGCATTTCCAGACCATGTTACAGAGACACAACAACTTGGAAATGAACATTATGTTTGTTTCTAATGTCTATATTATTGCATGTCTTATTCTGATGTGATATCATTGCGGACAATCTATTTAGGAGGGAGGATGTTGATCAATATGTATGTATGCCTTTAAGAAGCTTTACATGGGCTTGCACAAATCTATAAATATTGAGCATGTGTGAGCCTGGCTGCCATTTTGTAGTAAGCTGCTGAGATGTAAGCATATATGTTTGTGTAGTCTGTCATTTAATTCGTTTGTTTATATTTTATGCTGCTATCCATTTGGATGTGTTTCTATGTAATAAAGCATATAAATAAACTACCTGCCTGCTCATCATCTATACTAGAGAGGGACATGTGACACTTACCAAATGTCTGCTGTCCACACGGCTCATGCTGTATAACTGCCTGGGACTTACTATTCATGCTGTATAACTACCTGGGACTTGCTATTCAGGTGAAATGAGCTAACCAGTGGTGTGTTACAGAACACATAACCAGTGTCTTATAAGATGGCTTGGGATTGGTGAAGTGAAAAGACAGCTGGTTGGATAGGTACAGCTGTGGGGAGCTAGCCGTAGAAAATAGGCACAGTAGATAGACAAAATAGTCGTCCTTCAGCTATTGTTATGTACATATATAATTCAGACACTTCCTTATCGCATGTTATTTTTCCATCTCATTTTTATGTTTTGCTTTTATCTCTCCCTCTCTACTCATGTCTTTCCCTCTTTTGTTCCATGCTGATTTTTATGACACTAGGGATGTAGTATAGTTTTACATACATGTAAGCTTTCCACTTTTTCCTTTATTTTATTTCTCATTATTTATAGCACGGGTAATTGTTGTCCTAGGTCCACTTTGTCTCTACTACTCACCACATTGTGCTGTGTTATATTTGTGCATTACAGTGCAAAACACAACTTGGCATTTTTTACATATCACTTTCTTTACCTTAGCGCAGATACAATTATTTTGATAGACAAGCAGCTGAATGTCTGTTTTGCTTTTCAGTCCCATTTCAAACCTCCTTCTCTTCAGTTAAATTATCCAGTCTATTATTTATCACTAACTGTAAAATTAATGTATTCAGAATTTTCCACAATTTGATATTGGGGACTGAAAAGTGCCACATGTTGTGTGAATTGTTTTATATGCATGCCTCAATCTAAGACATTGTAGTCACATAGAAATTGTAAAGTAGCAAATTCAAAGGATATCTTTCAGTACTTAAATCAGCAGCCTTTGCAGTAGTATAGGAACATAAGTTTACAGATTTTCCAAAATATTTCAGAGTCTTTTGCTTTATACATGCGTATCATCCTCCATTATGCAATTATCTCATTACTGTTTCAGTGAATGGTTCTGTGACACTCCCTACTCTGGGTCAGTAATCTAGAAGCCTCAGTTCTCACCACTAACTATGGTGAGGGATGGCCATTAGGAGCAAAAACAAATACAAACTGTATTGTCAGATACAGCTGTCTCCTCCAAGCACAATTTCCCTTAAGAGCACACAGGAAGCACACTCGAAACCTGGGCATGGACTCTCTCTCCAGGCCACAAAAAAGACTCCACACTGACTACTTTGGAGCACTATGTCCCTGTTCCAAGTAGATGACACACACACACTTGGATATTTGATTTTCAAACACACACACACACACACACACACACACACACACACACACACACACACACACAGACACACACACACACACACACACACACACACACACACACACACACACACACACACACACACACACACACACACACACACACACCCCTGTGAAAGGCTAGCACAGATTTACCATCTGTGCCCCCTCTTCCCAGACAATAAGGTAAGTACACTGTCACCAGTCAGCTACACTAAGGCTCTTACAAGGGTACCCAATTATACTGAGAAAAAAATAATACTAATACAAATGGAGTTTGATTAATGCAGGCTTTCAGGAGTGACCACAGTGTCACAAAAATAAGCATAAGTACTCTTAAGATGTTAAAAGTATTGTTTAAAACACCATCCACAATGAAAGGTATAGAAATATTAATAATAAATAATAAAATAGAAAACATGAGAATAGTGAATATCTAGTTATAATAAACACCAGATTTTCAATCACAGGAAATATTAAAAATAATACAGATGGATATAGTCACACCGATACAGAAAAACAGTACTTAACTAATCTCACTATATTTTCCTGACTGATCTAAAAAATTACTATTCCCTGGTCGCTTGCTAATGCAAGACAAGATGAAGTGTGTTGAGATGCTTATTACAGCAAGCTAAGATGAGATGTGATTGTATGATATATCTGTGAGAGATCTTTCCTGTCATGTTCTGAGGAGCAAAGTGCTGCTGACAGAGTTACGTAACATCTCTCACTAATATCTAAAGAAGCATTTCAGTGCTGGTTATAGAATGACATCACATCTAGTCACCTGACTCATGCAATAAACATACAAAGCTTTACTAAGAACTGTTGCAGCATCTGAAAGCTAGAAAACTATTTTAAAAACGTGCACCATTCCAGAGTAGTGATTATTTCACCCTTAAGGATAATAGAATATGATTCCTAGTCCTGGTATTCACAGGAATTTTTGTCTCTGGCCGCAATCAGACCTGTAAGATAAAATCTTTATGGCCTAAACCAACTAATTTAATTTCCAACCTATTTTCAAAATTAGTGGGACTGAGATTAACCTCTTCCCTTACAGGATTCTCTGATAAAACATATACATTTAATCATTTATAATAGTACTGTCTGACATACATGCATATCTCTTTTCTGCCCAGCAGAACTCACTGCTGATGCATTTTTAACACAAGTAATTTTACAAATACATTTTTAACACAAGTATCTGTACAAATCAGTGTGACAGTCAAATGACATACATTTCTTTACAAAACTCCAGTTAGCTATGCTGGCATATATTACACATGCACTGCCATACTCTCTCTGCTACAGATGGCATTACCTCATATCATGACATCTATCACCCCCTTTCAAGACTCAAGCTAGTTTTTCAAGTTACCCTGGAAAACATTGCTTGAGAGAAATGGTCCTGTCTGGGAACACACTAACCTATACCCTGTCTTGACAGCCCATCTGTATTGGCATTGCTGAACCCACTGTGGTGCTGCAAAGCCATGCCATATGCCTGCAACCCTAGGCTTGACCTTAATAACTTTCCACGTTGTTGGCTGGCACAATGTAGCCATGATAAGGGACTGTGATCTGTAGCCACAGTGAATTTCCTTCCATAAAGATAGGGCTTGAGTTTCTGCAGTGCCCATATTACAGCTAGACATCCTTTTTCTACAGCTGCATAACATTGTTCCTTGGGTTGGAGTCTACAGCTGAGATATACAACTGGGTGCTCTTCTCCCTCTGAGGAAACCTGGCTGAGTACAGCCCCTACCCCATGGTTTGAGTCATCCACCTGCACAGCACAGGGAGGTCCTCCCAAAGCCTCTTTAAGCTTTTGGACTGCCTGCTCACAGGCTGGGGTCCACACTACCTTATCTGGCTTGTTTTTCCTCATCAGGGTTGTGCGGGAAGTAGCTATTGTACTATAATTGGGAATGAACTTTCTATAGTAACCCGCTGTGCCTTTGAATGTTCTCACTTGCTTATTGGTAACAGGTGAAGGCTACATCTGAATAGCTTCCCTTTGGCAGGTTCTGGCCTGATCTTACCAATCCCCATTCTATGTCCCAAGTAGGAGATGTCTGCCATACAGGCCTGACACCTACTGGGCTTAATGGTCAACCCTGCATTTTGCAGTCTGTCCAGGACCTATGTGACATGATGAAGGTGCTCTTGCCAGGATTAACTGTAGATAGCAATATCATATAGGTGAGCAAGGGCATAATCTCCTCCTCCTGCTAGGATATGATCTCCCAGCCTTTTGAAGGTTACTGGAGCATTTTTCATACCAAAGTGCATCTTCATGAACTCGTAAAATCCAAAAGGAGTCAAAAAGACTGACCTCTCTCTCTATCTGTGGGAGTCAAGGGCACCTGCAATTAGCCCTTGGTCAGATTAGTAGTGGTTAGATACTTAGTCCCACCCGGCTGCTCTAAGGCTTCATCTGTCCTAGGTATGGGGTAAGCATCTGAATATGTGATTGTTTACTCCATGCAGAATCTGGTGCTGCTATCTTACTCTGGTACCAGCACCACTGGTGAGGCCCAGGGACTGCTGGACTCCTGGATTCTGACATTTCCTGTATCACCTCTCTGAGTCTGTCTGACTTGCTCAGGCACCCTGCAAGGGGTCTGCTTGATAGGCCATTGAAGTCCAGTATCCACATGGTGCTGCACCTCGTTGGTGCACCCAGGTTTCCTAGTCAACATGCACCCAAACTCCTGCAACTCTGCTCATATCTCTCGAATCTGGGCAGGGGATAGCCACTGGGGCATTGCTACCCCTTCCATTGAGGTATCAATCAGAGCCTCATTGAGGAGATTAGTTAACATACCCCCCTCTAACTCCTCTTGCCATCCACTGCAAATACTCAGCACCAGGGCCTTCCTATCATTGTAATGCTTCATCATGTTAGCATGGTACCATTTGTGCCCCTGCTTACTGCCTAGCAGGCTTACCATGTAATTAACATCACTAACCTTCCTTACCATGTCAAAGGGTCCCTCCCAAGCTGCCTGTAGCTTAATGTGTCTGACAGGAATGAACGGTATAACCTGATATCCCACAGCATACTCTTGGGCTCAAGCATTCCTGTCATACCAGCTCATTTTCTTTTGCTGGGCTCCTGCCAGCTTCTCTTGGAACAAGCCCATGAGCTCCTTAAGCCTTGTTCTGAGGTTTAGAACATATGCCACAACAGACTCCTTGTGGGATTCACACTCAACCTCCCACTCATCACAAATCAAATCTAAAGGCTTCCTCACCATATACCCATACAGCAACTCAAAGGGTGAACAATCTGTGGATTCCTGGGGTACCTTTGTCTATGCAAACAGGAGATGGGGCAATATTTATCCCACTCTCTCTTCAACCAGTCTGCAAATGCCTGTAGCATGGTCTTTAGTGTACAGTTTAACCTCTCCATAAGTCCATTAGTCTGGGGATAGTAGGGGGTTGCCTTTAGATGCTTCACCCATAATAATGTTTCCACAGACAAGCTAGCAGGTCTGACATGAAAATGGCACCTCTGTTCAGTCAGTATTTCTCTCAGGAAATCCAAAGAATGCTCAGCAAATGGATACCTCTGCAAAGATTTTATTCCAAAATAATCCAAATCACATGAAAAATGAACAGGAACTCCCACATATAAGGATTAAGCCTTATATGTTGGAGTTCCTGTCTGTTTTTCATGTGACTTGGATTATTTTTGGAATAAAACCTTTGCAGAGGAATCCATTTGCTGAGCGTTCTTTGGATTTCTTGGTTTTTGATTTTTTGGCTTGTTTTATTATTTCTTTCAGGAAACCTACCTTGCTGAAAATCTCTAACAAAGCATTTGCCACCTTCTCTGCCTTGAAGGAGGACAGAGCCACTGCATCAGGGTATCTAGTAGCCTAATCTACTACCACCAGGATACACATCTTCCCTGTGGATCTTGGGGTACTCAGAGGCCCCACAATATTCATACTTACCCTATGAAATGGCTCTTCAATCACACACAAAGGCTTCAAAGGAGCTCTGACCTTGCCCTCTGCTTCAACACCTTTTGGCACTGCTCACAGGTCCTGCAGTACCCTATTTCATCTCTTGCAATCCCAGGACAATAAAAGTTCTGCAAAATATGTCTCTTGGTACACTTTATGCCCATATGATCTGCAAAAGGAATGTCATGGGCTATGGCTAGAAGTGCCAGATTGCAGGCTCTGGGCACTACCAACTGCTGCATTTCCTCACCTTTTAGCCCCCTCGGGGGTCCATTCTCTATACAGTAACTTTTGTTCCAGTGTACAGACTCCCCTTCTCCATGAGAATCAGGTGCCTTCTTAGCTACCTCCCTTAAGCCTCATAAGGTAGGTCTTAAAGCTGAGCCTGTCTCAACTCTACCTTTGTGACCCTTCCCAATTCCCTTTCCGCAGGAAGCCTTGTATCTTCTGACAGTGGTGCCTCACTGTCACCCTGAGTACTACCACTCACCTCTATCTTTGCAGTCACCCTGTCCACTGGAACATCAGTACCTACCAGTAGCTGTGGCTCACTTTCAGGCTCACTGCTACAGGGTTGCTCCCTCCCTGAAATAACCTCAACACCAGCCCCAGCTTCAGGTGTGGGGTCCATTTGGGTCACCCAAGGCTACAAGACCAACATGCCTGGCTCCAAGCCCGACTGCTTGTAACTACATGCACACAAGGTACTGCATTATCAAAATCTTTCCCCATTAAGACATCCACCGAGATATCCTCAAACACACCTATCTGCTTGCTTCTTTTTCCACCCTCCCACTGAAGGTGAGCCCTGGTCAGTGGTATTTGGAATGGGGTCCCCCCCAAAACTCTTACTGGATAGGACTGCCCAAGCAAGTACTGCTTCTTTTTAACTAATGCAGGCTTTACAATGGTTATGTCAGATGATGTCTCTCTTAGCAGTGGTTTGTCTTCCATCCACTAAGATGGGATACAAACTCCGGCGATAGTTTGGTATCCTTGTTGTCTCTAGACAACTTACCACTGGCAAGCTGTTATTCCCACTTGCTGGCTCCCTCACCTTTTTTTTTCCCTACCATCCTTCAGTGGACATTTGCATGCTACATTGCCCTTTTGGTTATATTTAAAACATCTAACCCTCGGTCCTGGCTGTGTACCTGAACTAGTGGCTTCACCTGTTACTGTTGGACTCTGTTGAGGTGGTTTAGGTGCCCACCATGGGTTCTCTTATATCCATGTGCAGCACTGGGTATCCTCTTCTTGTGCAGTGGTGCCCTGATTGCTAAGCAGAGATCTCCTTTTCTCCCCAGCTCATCTGTACAGCTGCACTCCCAGTTTGCCAACCAGATTCTAATGTCCTCAGGCAAAGTGGTATGGGCTTGTTACCTCACCAACAGGTCTGCCAGCCTTTCAAATGTGGTGCCTGACACCCATTCACCCACCCATGAAAATAAGTAATTAACTCAGCAATATAATCATATGCACATTCATCTGCCTTGTGTCTATGCTTACAAAACTTTTTTCTGTAATCTTCAGGTGTTAACTTAAAACATTCCAGTAAACATTGTTTAACTTTATCATAGTTTAAATAATCAGTATTGGGCAATTTAGAAACAGCAGTTACAGCTTTACCATGGAGTAAGGGGGTCAGAAACCATACCCAGAGCTCATGGTTAACATTATACTGTTGGCATACTCTTTCAAATATATGAATAAAACTATCAAAATGATCACTCTCTGTATACTATGGAAGATATTTAATAAATAAAATGCAAAACGAGGTGGCTGTAAATGTAATGCAAAACTGTAATGGTCTGAGGGAGCATCATCTGATGTGAAAGCACTTACCTGGTATTAAAATTATATTTTACTGCTTTTAGCCACCTCGTTTTGTATTTTATTTATGATTTACTTATTGTTGTGCTATTGAGGGCCACAGTGGCATCATTGTTTATTGGAATATGAAAGATATTTACTGACCTTTATTGCTTCTGGTGTTTATTATTCCCATCCCCATTACCTCCATGACCCTGATGAAGAGTCAGCCTCTCCCTCTCATGTTGGTGCTGTTTCTCCTTTTTTTCGACCTCCAAATGCCTCAATCTCTCTGTTGATTCTAATTGCATCTGTTTTGCCTGCCACAGCCTCTCATTTTCTTCAGCCTCCAAATGCCTTGGTCTCTCATTCTCTTTGACCTCTAAACACCACAGTCTCTCTGCTGATTCTAATTCCATCTGTTTTTCTTGACACAGTCTCTCCACTGATTCTAGTTCCAAATGTTTGGCCTTCAGTTCAAGTCTCTTTAACTCCAATGAGTTTGTAAGTCCTCTGAGGAAAAGGTGAACTGTCCTGTTTCTGAAGACTGCACATCCCCCATCACAAGACTGTATGTCTTCGTGGTTGCTGGTCCATGCTACAGCTGTGATTAAGCCTGAAATCATTTCCTTCTTATTCAGGTTGGCATCCACCAGCCGTTTGGCTTCTCACACCTTGGCCAACTCGTTCTTTGTCAGCTTGCCATAATCCACTGCTGACATCTTTGCCTGTTTTCACTGACTAAACTATACTAACAAAAATAAATAAAACTGTTGTGGAAATTAAACTCTCCATGTTTACCTTGTGGCTGCTGACAGTACAAACACCTTCAGTGAGAACTACCCACAGGCTACTGAAGTTCAATTAATATCCCTAGCTGCCATCATTATGTGACTGTCCCTACTCTGCACAAGTAATCAAGGAGCCTCAATCCTCACCACTAACACTGGTGAGTAACAGTCACTAGCAAGAAAAGTGGATACACACTGTATTTTTCAGTGCAGCTCTCTGCACCAAGCAAATTTCCCTTAAGAGCACACAAGGAGCACACTCCGGACTTGGGGCTGGACTCTCTCTGTCTCTCTCTCTCTCTCTGCAGGCCCGAAACAAGACTTCACACTGATCACTTTGGAGCTCTGTGTCCCTGTTCCAAGTAGTTGATCCCCCCATCCACACACATGTGAAAGGATGGCACAGATTTACCAGCTGTGCTCCTTCTGTCCAGACTATAGGGTAATTAAATTGCCACCAGTCATCTACTCTAAGGCTCTTACAAGGGTACGCAATTATACTGAGAAAAAATTAATACTAATAGAAATGGTAGAGATTGACCAATGCAGCAAGGCTTACAGGAGTGACCACAGTGTAACTTAAATAAGCTTAAGTACTCTTAAGATGTTGAAAGTATTCTCTAAAAGACCAGCCACAACAAAAGGTATAAAATATTTAATAATAAATAATAAGAGAGAAAACATGAGAATACTGAACGTGCAGTTAAAATTAACATATGAGTTTCAGTCACAGGAATATTGAAAATAACACAGATGGATATATTCACATAGATACAGAAAAACAGTAGTTAAATAATCTCACTATATTTTCCTGAATGATTTAAAGAATTACTATTCCCTGGTTACTTAGTAAAGCAAGACAAGATGAAGTGTGTTGAAATGCTTACTACGGCAAGCCAAGATGAGTTGTGAGATTGTGTGTGATATATGTGAGGAATATTTCCTGTCAGGTTCAAAAGAACAAAGTGCTGTTGGGATAGTTCTGTCATATCTCTCACTAATATCTAAAGAATAATTTCAGTGCTGCTTATAGAATGATATCATATCTGGTCACCTGAGTCTGGTACAATACACACCCAGAACTTTGCTAAGATCTGTTGCAGCATCTGAAAGCTATCAAACAATTTCAAAGACTACCACCCTTCCTAGCTAGCAAATAGTTCACACTAATGACAATATAGTAAGATTCCTAGTCCTGGTCTTCCCAGACATTTTTGTCTCTGGTTGCAGTCAGACTTGTAAGATAAAATCTTCATGGCTTAAACCAATGCATTTAATTTTCAATGTATTTTTCAAAATTAGCTTGGCTGAGATTAACCTTTTCCCTTCCAGAATTCTCTGTTAAAACATATAGACTTAATCAGTCATAATAATACTGTCTAACATACCTGTATATCTCTTTTCTGTCCAGCAGAACCCACTTTTTAACACAACCAACTTTATAAAAACATTTTTAACACAAACATCTGTACAAATCAGTGTAATAGTCAAATGACATAAAATTCTTTACAAAAATCCAGCTAGCTATGATGGTATATGTTACACATGTGCTGCCCTACTCTCCCTGTCACAGAGGGTACTACCTCATACCATCACAGGGTCATCTTATTATATGTTTAGACACTAATGTAGACCCATATGGTGCACAAAATATATATATAATCCAGTCATAGTAAAGCAAAGATTTTCAGAAAGGAAACAATTGCATTTTCTTCCACAAAATGATTCATTGCACTAAAACAGAAATATAACTCAAAATCCATAGTATAAATAAATAATTCCGTTCTTTGATATTTTGCACTCCATTCCATTTGAAATAAAAGATCTGCAAATGAAAATTTCAAGCATAACTGTCCAGTAAATTAGCATATAATTCTATTTTAGATACCTGAGCTGTTATTTAAAATAAATAAATGCATACAATAAAGTCAAAAGTATAATCTAATTCCAATACATGTATATTTTCTGCATGTAAGTGGAGGGTGCACAGCAGTGATGACACTATTATTTGAAGAACAACATTTCTCTTTGACAAGGAATGCATTTGACAAATAGGGCGGATTTATGAAACTGTTTTTCTAATTCTGAGAATTTCTGATAAATGAAATCGTATGATATAATAAAGCTACTTCAGAAAACAATATTTTTTGTTAAAGTAATCTCCAAACCAGTACAAAATCCCAGTCATGTTACTGTTTGTATAATATAATTCATCAAATGAAGATATGGTACAAAGAAAATACATCCACTTACTTATGACATGAAGATACATTATTGCAACATCTGAACCAAAACTGTTTTCTGCAAAGGCTGTGACCTGAAATATCCCAGCAGTCTTGTAAACATGCCTAATCCCATCTTCTGTTGAGCTGATATTTGCATAAGATACAGCAATACCATTTCCAAAGTGCACCTGGATAGTTGTACGCAAGAGATCCCCCTATGAATGAATAAAATAGTATTATATTACAAACACATGAAACAAATTTTATATATTCAGACACAGATAATAGCAAAGACACACTTGCTTACATGCACACTCACAAATAAATGAAATAGAATAATCAAATTTGTACTTAAATCCCATTAAATGATTTGCCTGCAAACAAATGTGCAGACAGGAGGCCACAGAAACATATCAGCAGATTTCTAGATGAAGTATAGTCATCTATTTTATAATACACCAGTTGTATAATGCTGAAGGAAAAATTCTTTTTTTTTTTTAGTTTTTTGGACTGTATTTAGTGCAGAATACACATTAGCTTTGCAAAGACTAAACTACCAAATGTTTGGTCTACTGAATTTTTTCAATTTCATTTCAGAGTCTGCTAATTTCACGCAGGCATACTGAAGAGAATTGTTGTAAATAATTTATTGATATATATGTTTTATAGATGTGAAAATGATCTGTGAACAGATACATTACATGGATATCCTTGGCTTGTGGTGGTATTCATAGTTCTTGCATCTATAATACCTGATCAAACATTTAGGTTAGCGAATACCTAAACGTTGAACTGGTAATATCAAAAAATTAAAACAGTGAATGGCCAGTTTAACAGATTGAATGAATTCTCTCAGCCGCAAAAAAAAAATTTAAACCAAAATGAAGTGGGGGCTTCGACCCCCACACCCCCTGATGTGGGTGTCTGTCCCCCCACCCCCCTAACTATACCAACTCTGAGATCACTCTACAGTGGGGAAAGGGGCAAAATCTGCATAAAGACCAAGGGAATTCTTTCCCTGTGTTAGATCGGCCTTTCACGTTTTTTTGCTTCCACTATTACCAAATCAATGTTTAGATATTTGCTAACCTAAACATTCAGTCAGGTAATAGGAACCCATAGTTCTTATGTGGGCACTTAAAGGCAATCTGGGCTGTTTGTGCATATGCTCAGCAAAGGCAGGATCCATACACACCATTTATCTTATAGCTCTTTGGCAATGAAAAACTAAAACAAATAAACTAATCACGAGATGCTAAGAGAAATGCAGCAAAACCTCATATGCTAATAAGTTCTTCCTGTCTGTTTGAGATTCATAGCCATATTTTAACTCACTTCAGTGCCATGCATAGATTTGTTATAAAAGGCAGAATAGCACCTTTTCCATCTACTTAGCAATCTGCAAAGATGCTCTATCTTGCTGCTGGCTTTGCTGTTTCCTGGTGCGAGCTGCTTGTCTTGGCTGACCCAAAACCACTTGTGTCCAGTGGCACCAACTAAGAGGAAAGAAATATAGACAGAGAATAACTCATCATAATTTTGCTACTCAGGAAATCTTTGACAGGTTTGGAGAACACAGGGATATTGCAAGGGTCTTACTGAGCATGTATGGTCCCCACATGGGTACCAGGGGACTGCATAGACTTACTATCCCACTGGACACTAAGGTATGTATAGTCCTCACTCATAGCTGGCCTTAGGCATAGGCCAAATAGGTGGCCACCTAGGGCGCCGCTCTAGTAGGGGCACATTTCCAGTACTTATTTGGTGTACATAGACCAGGGTGAGGGCAGCAGGTGGTGTGGTGGGGGCGCCGTGGAGCCCTTTTGCCTAGGGCACCAGCTGACCTAAGGCCACTCCTGTCCTCACTATACTTGCCACAGAGACCTTCCAGAAACAGACTTGGGGCATATTGGGTTTTTCATAGGCTTCAGTCTTGAGGATACATTATAAGTTCATGGACATGCTCTTTACATGTGTGGATCAGAACAAGTATTTCCTAGAGCTACTTCGGCAAACAGCCTGGGCTATTTTATTGGGTGGCACATTCCCTAAAGTGCTCGATGAGATAGACTGCACCACATTGAAATCAAGGCCTGAGTAATACTGCAAATGTAAGGGCTACCATTACATCAACTGTCGGGAAGTGTGTATGATGCATGGGGGGTGTATCACCAATGTCTTTGCCCAGCATCATTTCAGTGCGCATCATTACTTTATCTGGCACACTAGCTCACTCTTCCTCCTTTTCCTGCATGGTAGGAAGCACAGTGGTCATCTTGTTAGTTAGCGCAAATTTTTTTTTTATCATTTAAGTAGTTATTCATGTTAAAATATATTGCTTAATATGAAATTTTTAACCCCCATCCACACTTTCTCTCTCTCTCTAATACATGGTTTAAAATGGAATCCTTTTCTACACCTATGAGTTATGATGATTGCTGTATTAGAAAAATCATAGAAAATAATTCTAAGGTTATTTTAGACAATCACGACTTACTAAAGGTAGATGAATCACAAGTACAGTTTGTATATAAGAGAACCAAAAATTTGAAACAGTTATTAGAACACAGGTGTACTGTTTCAGAAAAATCTTCAGTTGAAACGTTCCTAGCTATAATTGCAAGTTTTGCAGGTATATAAATACTGCAAGTAAATTTTATTTTAAAGATTATGAATTTAATTTAATTTCCAAGGATAGATTTAGTTGTAATAGTGAAGGCATAGTTTATTTAGCTTCATGCACAAACTGGGACTGTTTCTATATTGGAAAAACTGTTAGCAAACTCGAGAATAAAAGAACATGTTTTGGCCATTAAGATGCATTATATGACTCACGCATTAGTGAAAAATAGTGTAAGTTGTGCAGATTTTCACAAGTTTATTTTTAGTGATAGAAAAAGTTAATCAGATTATGTTTGTAGACTATTTTAATAATTATTTAGAAAGACAGGAACTAAAATGGCAGTTTTTAAGGGCCCATTTACATCCAGGACTTAATGAAATGATTCATATCAAGAGTCTTCTTTAAATATTTGATTATTCAAGTTTTTAAGTAAATGGTTAATTCTTATTAAATATCTGTAAATGCTTTTTAGTGTGGGTAGTAGATCCTGTGTATACGTCTTTTAGCTTTGGTTCTGTTTTTAAATTCTTGCATGATTTCCAGTGGAAGTTAATAAGTGATGTCTGTGAAGGCTGCCAGCCTAGACAGAATTTTGCAGATAATTCTGTCATTTGTAAATATGAATGTAAACTACAGGCTTGTTGTCTTAAATGTAAAGAAATAGTTTTACATGTGGAACTGGGAAAAAAATGTGACAACAGCGCACTCTACTGACCAAAGTAAAACATGTGCTGACCCTTTCATGTAGACAGTGGTGCTGAAGAGTCTAGATGCAGAAATTCTTGTTATTGTTTTAACCAAGAGTTAAATTGCTAGATATAAACATGCAAATGTATTTTTATTGCTCTGTTTCCTGACCAGCTGCAAGATAACAAAAGGAGATGTTAAGAATGTAAATGCAGTTTCTGTTAGCCTGGGAACCCAGGGAAGTGAGAAGAATGATGCAATGTGTAGCCCTAGAACCTCAAGAAAGTATGATGAATGATTTAATGTGAATCAGAACTGCAATTTTAATTTAAACAGGGAGAACCAGAGAGGAATAAGCATTTTTGTCTCGACCAGCCAACTCCTCAGCACTCTGCCTGTTTTCTTATGTAAGTTATCTTAGATTGTGTTTTCTTTTAGAAATAGCTAGGAACTAGAAAGATTAGACTAAGTGTGTTTCTGTGATGTCAGAACTGTACTACTGAATTATTTTAAGTATTTATCTGTGATCACTGAACTCTTGACTAGCACTGTGTAGTAAGAAGTATTGTCTTGTGTTTTTATTATTTATTATTCAATATTTTAAAACCTTTGAACTGTGGCTGTTTTGTGTAGAGATAATTTAAGTTCTAGAGTACATTGCATATTTATAGTGATTACTGTACAAAGTCACTCTAATAAGCCTTGACTGTTTAGTTATACTACCAATTGGATAATAATACTGTACAGTAATAACTGGACACCCTTTTAAGGGCCTTTGAGTAGCTGATAAAATATTAGCTGGGTGGTGGCAGGTGGTACTACTGTATAGTCTGGGTAATAGGGGCACAGCTGGAGAACCTGTGCCAGCCTTTCCCAGGAGTGTCCAAAGTGTATGTGTGTCAGCTACTTGGGCAGGGACACGCAGCATTGGTTGGACAGAGAGGGTGCGGGATGTTTTAGCTTGCCCAGCTAGGATGAGATCTGGATCCTATAGCTGTGCCAGTGGGGAGTCTTATTGGGGACCAGGAGAGCAAGGGAGTGACCAGCCCCAGACTGACTGTGATCTCTGTGTGCTATTAAGGGAAATTGCACTTTACCATGTGTATTTGTTATCCATTCTTCATATATGAGAATCCCTCTCTGGTGTTAGTGGTGAGGATTTAGGCTCCTTGATTGCTGGACCAGGGCACAGGTATCACAATGTCATTTTCTGGTTTTGTATTTAAAATGTAGTGGATGGCTTAAATTTATTTCTGATGAAGTTCTCAAAGTAAAAAGCACTTAAAATGTTTGGAGTCTTGGTGTTTTTGTCTTATTTAATGGTTTTGAGTTGTCACTTCATTCCAGCCATGTCGTCAAGGATTTGATGCTTCATATTATCAACAAATACATAATAGTACTGCAAGTACTTAAGATTACACTGTCATCTTATGCCATAGCTAACTGAAATGTATCCTTCCCTACAACTTTCCTGTATTAATACTGCCATTTTTCTTTCGTGACAGTTAGAAATCCCATAGGAAGGCAGCATGCATCTTGATAACACAATACATTGGTGAAAATGTAGTTTGTCAGACATCAGTCACTTCAAATTATGTACTTATATCCTGTGTAGCATAATCTTTTCATTAAAAAAAAAAAAAAAAAAAAAATATATATATATGTATATATATATATATATATATATATATATATATATATATATATATATATATATATATATATATATATATATATATATATATATGTATACATACATATTTCCTGTATGTCTTTCATGTTGCCATTATGAGTACTTCCCCATACATTTCTAGTGCTGCTGTCATGAATTCCCATTTATATGACACTCATATTGTCAGTATTAACATGAATAATCTGCATCTCACAATTAGACTTTACCAGAAATGCTCATCCAGACTCTGCTAAACTTTGCTGTGAAGGAAAGGTTAGTTTGTTTTTATTTGTTGTATTTTGTATTACTTTATTTCCTTTTTATATTTTGAATACTGTGGTTTGTTTTCTTTACCTTGTGTTTTACTTGCATTCTGCTTTAACTGCATATTAAAACTTCAAAAGAGACCACAGCTCTGTCTCTTCTGAGTCATGCAGAAATTAGAACTGATCAATTAAGGACACATTCATAAGATAGAAGAGGTCACTTAAGGTTAATCATTTGTGAACTGAGGGGGTGGAGCTAGGAACTAAACCTTATATTTAAGGGGTAAAATAAAACATTTCAGAGCTTTACCAGAAAGGCTCATCCAGACTCTGCTACACTTTGCTGTGAAGGAAAGGTTAGTTTGCTTTTATTTGTTGTATTTTGCATTACTTTATTGCCTTTTTATATTTTGAATACTGTGGTTTGTTTTCTTTACCTTGTGTTTTTTTGCATTCTGCTTAACTGCATATTAAAACTTCAAAAGAGACCACAGCTCTGTCTCTTCTGTAGTTTGTTTTCTTTACCTTGTGTTTTACTTGCATTCTGCTTTAACAGCATATTAAAACTTCAAAAAAGACCACAGCTCTATCTCTCTTCTGAGTCAGGCAGAATTTTTTCCCCATCCTCCCACCCAGTTACAGTTGTCTTGTTAAATACCACTGTCTTTCTAGTTGCCTGCCTCTTATGTTAATCTGACCATATATCTCATTTCCTCTCTGCTTTCACTGGCTTGTGTGAGTAATCACAAAATCATAATTTTTAAATCCCTCCCCTTCAACTATTTAAATTTATTGGCCATCCTACTGTATTCCATAGTGCCAGAATACAAACGTGATCACCCCTTTCAATCCATCTAGCTGTTTTAAAAATAGTAAATCTCCACTAAACCTTAACTTTATAAACAGGTAAAACTTAAGTTACCTACTTTCACATCTAACTTCTCTAGTGGACACTGCAGTGTGCATTTTTTTTTTCATCTTACCTTTAAGCATCCCTGTGACTAGCACTTGCTCTAATACCTGCTGGAAAGCACTAGGAAGCCTTAAACTGATACAAACACTCAACTCTCCTTGTTAATAAGGAGAAATTAATCGTAGGCACTAAACAGCCTATAACTGCAAAGTACCTTGCTAAGGTTAGGGGAAACAGCTCTTGTACTTTACAAAAAAAAAAAAAGCACCAAACCAGACATTTCCAAGGGTCAGCTTCCGGTGATTTCTCCTGTCCACCTGGTGAATCTGGGCATACTGGGGCAATGCCGCAATTGCCTCATGTTCACAGACAACACTTTCCTCCTACCACCCAACACTACAACCTGTGAGAGATACACTTACATAGCCAAAATGGAAGCAAAGCTCTCTCCACCCAAGATTGTGCTAGACAGTCAAGAGGAGAAGGTTAACACCCACACTACACCTCAAGCAACACATAGCCCTTCTAAACCCACACCAACACCCACATATAGCAACACTAAATCTACATATGCAGAGGCCCTTAACTGTAACTTTCCCAAGCAACAAGGACCTCTGAAGCTGAAACGCAAACAAACACCAGTCACAACCAAAGTGTCACATAGTTCACAACACCAGTGTGCCACCCAGCAACAGCCCGTAAGGCAAGACAATGTACCCAACACTTTAGTCATAGGTGACTCTATAGTCCGGCACACTGATGTCACACTCACCAGGTTGAACAAGGAGAAAATTACAGTCAGCTGCCTGTCGGGTGCCAGGATCTGCCACATAATGCATGCTCTCAAGTCACTCCACAACAAGTACAAATATGACTCTGTCATTGTCCATGTTGGAGTGAATGACTTGAGACGTACCTCCCTGGACTACATGAAAAGAGACATGGAAGAGCTCTCGGATCATGTGGCTCAGGCAGGTATGACCCTAGACCTGAGTAGCATCCTGCTTTCGCCCAGAATGATGCCACAATATAAGGACAAAATGATTGACTTCAACAATTGGCTAAGCTTCTGGTGTCATTCAAAGGGGATCCAGTATCTGTCTGCCTGGGACGACATGATCGACAGATCACGATACTTTGCCAGAGATGGTCTGCACCTGTCGCCCCTGGGATTCAGGTTACTGGCTAAGGCTTTTGCCACCCCTATAGTGCCCTATAGGCAAAGTTCAAAGGACAAAACCACCACCGTAACAGGTACAAGCATGCAAAATCTGAAGGTAATGCTACTCAATGCTAGAAGTCTAAACCTCAAAATGCACTCTCTCGAGGCACTCCTAAAATGGAGAACATCGATATCTGTGCAGTAACTGAGACCTGGTTCAAGGCTCCAGAGAGCACCCCTGCAATACCAGGCTACAACTCTTACCACACTTTTCGGTCAGCAAACCAGAACCGAAATACTAAAGGTGGAGGAGTGTCAATATTCACCAAGGATATTCACACCACCAGGCTAGTTGCCCAACACAATGCATCTGAAATTCTCCAGGTGCAACTAACACTAGGGACGACTGCAATCCAAATTGTAGCTTGCTACAGATCCCCCACCATACCCCAAGATTCTCACTACACCTTTCTAAACATACTGGAAAATATTAAAATAGAACCAAACACCCTAATACTGGGTGATTTTAACTACCCTGCCATTAACTGGGAAAACTACTCATGTACCAACACCTTTGCCCAACGGTTCTTGGAATTCATAAATTCCAATGCCCTGGATCAACTAATCCATAGTCCCACCAGGGGCTCCAATATCCTAGACCTAGTCATTATCAACATGGGAAATTGATGCTCCACACCTATGGTCACCCCTTCGTTAGTCAAGTCTGACCATAAGCTAATCACCCTTAACATCCACATCCCACCCCCACCCCCAAGTAAGGAAACCTCCATAAAAAACTTCACCAAAGCTGACTTCATGCTACTCAAGTCAGAAGTGACAAACTTCATGACACCCATGCAGACGGGAACTGAAAGTTCAACTGCTGAATCCTACACTAAGGCACTGTATGAGCACATCCACTCATGCATGAATTGTGCCATCCCAAACAGAACCAAGATGCTCTCATCCAAAAAAAGGAAGCCAATCTGGTGGTCCCCTGCCGTAAACAAACTTTTCAACAAAAAGAAGAAACTGTTGCAGAAAAGAGGAAAATCCCAGGATGCAAAAAACTCCCTTACCAGCCCCAGTAAGAAACTGAGATCCCTCATAAAATCCTCCAAAGCTAGTTACAAAAATAAAATTGCCAAAGATTCCAAAGACAACCACAAGGCATTCTATAACTATGTCAAGAATCTAAATGGCAATGCTCAGATCTGCTCTGAGCTACAACAGAATGGAATTAAATATACTGATCCCAAGGATATTGCCAATATCTTGGCAGATAGTTTCAGTGCCAACTTCACCCCCCTCTCACCCCCTAAATGGCCCATCGCAATACTGGAAGATTGCCAAATTCCGGTAATAATGGCCACACAGTTAAAAAACGCACTCTCCAAAGCTAAGAATACAGCATCCATGGGACCAGATGATATCCCGGGCTGTGTACTACATGGACTACAATATGAACTGGCACCTCACCTAAGTGTCATGTTTAATCATAGCCTCACCTCAGGTTTTGTGCCCAGTGAGTGGCGCAGAGCTACAGTTATCCCACTCCACAAGGGGGAATCCATCTTGGATCCTGGAACCTACCACCCCATCAGTCTGACGAGCCTTATCTGCAAGGCCATGGAGCGTACTATCATGGAATTTATAAACAAAGACATTGGCAACTATCAAACAATGGACCCTACCCAGTTCGGGTTCGTGAAGGGCCGATCATGTCTCCTGAACCTGACTGACTTCTTCGAATTAGTCTCCAGAGCCATGGATAAGGGTAAGGTGGTCCACACAGCCTATCTAGACCTTGCCAAGGCTTTTGACACCATCCCACACTCTGGAATCACAGATAAACTTACTAAGCTGTGCATTAATCCCTATGTCACCCAATGGGTTGCTAACTGGTTTACTGATAGAATCCACACTGTAAAAGTAGGTGACTCCAAATCCAGCTCCAGACAAGTGACAAGTGGAGTACCTCATGGTTCAGTCCTGGGACCGCTGTTGTTTGACATCTGCTTCTCTGAAATACAGACCAACACTAAGGGACTCTGGCT